>NC_052536.1:50109226-50410605 GCF_016699485.2 Gallus gallus | reverse complement strand
GAAGAAGACAGAGAGAGAGTTTGAGACTGTTGAAATGAGTAAATTATAATTAAAAAAAAATACAATTCATGATAAAGAACCTTATGTGCAAAAGATGTTGATGCTGCAGAGAGCAGAAGTGGGCTGGGCTGCCTGGAGACATCTGTTTATATCTGAGGGTCAGGACACCAGAGACTTCCTCACTGCAGAGAGAAGGAAGTTAATATCACACAAGCATGCAAGCTGCCTGACGTGTGCCAATACAAATCCTCCGTTTCTTCTCTTCCCCTCCACGCTCATTTCCTATCTGACGTTCTCCTTTACCCAGTCTGCTGCTATAGCAATTTTGTTTTCTCCAGTGATAGCCTTCCTTTACCTCCACTCCCAAGTAGGGGCAGAGGAAGAAGGCTGGATTATCCAGGAAAATAGCTACTGAAACTGGAAACAGATGAAGCACAGGATTTGCTGCAACACTAATGGAGGACAGAAAACACGTATGCCCTGCCCCACATCTAAGCATGTTGCCCAGGAGGTATAGCTGAAAACAGCCAAGTTTGTATGCTGCTGGAAACTGCAGTTCATTAATTGTATAGTGATGCTTGGTGTGATATACACCAAGAACAAAGCAGACAGCAGAACCCAAGGCCAGCAGCCTTCTAGACAGGACTCAAAGATGCTTCTCAATTTCTGATCTACACCATGATATCTGGACTGCTACAGCTAAAGTTTAGCTAATACATAATCAGAAATTAACAATTAATACTTTAATCAAGCCATAGGGCCGTGCTCCAAATGCAAGACTTTGTACTCTGATACAATAATGAAGCAATATTTGAACCTTTCTCTCTGTATTAGAGGCTTCTGTTGTATTTCAAGTAGCTTTTCTCACTACTACACATTATATTGGACTGTCAGATGGTGTCTCAGATTTCTCTTCGTAACCAAGTGGCTTAGTAACCCTGATCCAACATGAATAGCCCCATTAATTCCAGTGGGAATATCTATAAGCCGTAAATGAAAAGTATTTTTCTGAGCTGGAGCTTAAACACCCAGCCTATAAGGCTGCTTAATGTATACTACTACTAGCTATCAATAGCATCATTAACTTCTCTCTTTCTTAAAGCAGCTTTCTAACAGCGGAGGTACTTCTGTTCTTTTTAAGACCTTGATTTCTACTTTTACCAAAAGTAATTGGAATGAAATTGTCCCACTATGCAATATTTCCACCTTACAGCTTACACAGTATATTTCAGTCAAGCTGCTTATTAGATTTTGGCACTCAGACACTCTACATACCCCTGCAGGTGTATGTCAACCCATTCTCCGTCAATCTGTATAATGCATTCAAATGATCTTTAGATTATTGATGTTCTTCTTTAGATCATCGGGAGTACTCAAAATAATCTATCTTATTTTTCTGGCAAGCCAGGTGTTATTCTTGATCCTCATACTTTTAGTGTTTGCCTCCAGGTATTTTATTCTATTTTATTTTTTAAAGTAACACAAATACAGCTTCTTTAAGGGGAAATAATGACTAAGCCTAGTCTTTCTTGCCTGAAGAACTTCAACAATAATTTTTAGTCTACAAGAATATTTCTGTATGAGGCACAGATTTTGGATGCCCTGGGTCTTACTAAATTGAAAAAGCCTAAATGATGTTGATTTGATACTTTTCTGCACAAATCATAGTCACCCACATGTACTTATTTTGAGCTTTTTAGTAATACCATTTGTTTCTTTCCCAAAGTCTATAAATTTGAAGCTCTCTCTGACTGGGGTTTCTGCCTGTGATACATTTTTATCAAGCTCACTGTTTGTTATCAGCTCTAGAATCTACAGAGGTTGTGACCCATTACAGTCTATGATTCTTATGCATATTTTTACGATGATCTCATGAGATTACAGCAATTTATTATTCATGAAACTCCCAGCCATTTCCCTTTAGCAACTGCAGATTCTACAATCTCAAGCACCAGAATGCTTGCTGGAGGTACACTCTCCCTGCTCTTGCACTTACAATCCATTTCTGGGGTTTGTTTGGTTTTTTTGTTTGTTTGTTTGGCTCACTGTAAGAAAAAATCAACTCCTTTGTATCCTTAAGGTCCTGTGTAGGCTTGCTACTTTAAGCCAAAGAGAGCCTCTTAATTTATAAATCCTGAGAGGAGGTACTAGCATTTGAATAAAAAGGACTGCTAGCAGCCTCTCTAGTTAAATCTGTACATTTTTGTTTTAGATTTTAGATTTCTTCTGTTTATCTGTTATTTAGTTCTGATGAAGGGCAGACAGACTGTCAACTATGCTCTATGAACTGTGTTGACTGCACTGATGATGCAAATCAAGTACACAGACACTGAACTTTCTCTTCCCCAGATCCCACCTACTCAGGGAGGAAACGAGTTTTCCACATGCGGGTGATTGCCAAGCAACAACAGTGTGGAAACCTTACAAGATTGATATGCAATTTTTATGTATTAGGATTCTAAACTGTAGAAATAACCCTAAATATTAATCTAAGTCTTCATCAAAAATAATGTTTTCTTATACAATTAAAAAAAAACAACCATTGCCTTTTCATTTCAAACAAAAGCAATGGAAAGGCCTGCATCACTCCCACTCATTCATGAGCTCCTATTTTTTGCAGTATTTCAGTTCACATATAATGCAAAATGAAGGACAATTGCCAGTGCAGTGGTCAGTATGCACACATCCTATCAGTCAAACAGGATGTATGTATGGATATGGTGGCATTATCTAGAGTCGCTTAGGTACAATAATGACTTGACTACCACAAATGAATGTATGACTTCCTGTGTGTAAAGACTGTGAACCACCACCAGACTACTTTGGTACCAGACACAAGTGTTGTCCTGTTGGATCTGGTCCCTGAAGCTGCAGCTCCACATCCATGACCTGAAAAATGCTAACCATTTCCAACCAGAATTTTCTCACTCTCTACGCCTACTCACATAATGATTCCTAGCAAGAATTCTTTCTAATCTCCAGCAAAAGCACAAACAAACCCGTTTTGTCGTCCTTATTATTTCACAGCTCCTCAGCAGCCTATCTACATTTTTTGAATGAGAAAGTTTTCAAAGTTCAGGTTACTTTCAGATGACAATTCCTCCTTTGCCTTACATTCATACATATGACAAAATGTGGCTCAATCCACAGGTGGGAAGCAACATTACACACAATGCAACATTATAAATGACAGCAGCCAAGAACATCCCAGAGCCACCAAGAACAGAGACACCAAGCGATGGGCCCCTATGCTCATTCCTCTCTGTACAATGCTTCATTTCCAAGTCATCTACCTTCATGCCAGCTCAAGCAAGAGGCATCATCTGCACCCAGGTGGATTTGCAGCCCTCAGTATGCTTGAGCGACCCTTAGAGTGCTGCACAGATCTCTGTAGCTTGAAAAATCAGAGGCAGGTTATGGGCAAATGCCACCCCAGAGCTGACACCTGTGTGGCGAAGGCTTGTGAAATGCCTGACACCTTGGGGGGCTATGACTTGTTTTCCTTTCAACTCTTCAATCAGCCTGACAGGAGGTCTCTTTGAGCTTGCAGTACTGGCAGGCCCAATAAATTCCCCTCACACTGGGAGGTTTCAGGCTCTGTTTCTGCTCAGTCTCAGCTGCTGCCTTTGTGGCATCACTCCACACCAGGGCAATTACTGAGGCTGTGTGGGACACATTAAGTTCCTCATCAAGGAGCATGTGGTCATAGTCACTTCTTCATATTCTCCACAAAAGAATATGCTCTGAAGCCTCAAGTTTCTATCATTTCTACCCTGTCATTAGTTCAGACATTTTCCAGAGGTGAATTTCATGTTATTTTAGGACATCTTTCTCACCAGGGCATCTTACGTTCTGTTAGAGAAAAAGCAGCCCTGAGAAGTGTCAAAAGTGTGACAGCATTTGTATATCTTTTCACCAGTACTTCTCCCCTTTCTTCACAGTATTCTCACTGGATATTAATGAGCCAGGGTATGAATCCACCTGAGCAAGTGATATTATGCAGTAGACACAGAATGTACACCTTCAGCATACAGAAACCTATTTTATCAGGTTGAGGTCAGTGGGACTTGAATTTTAGGGTTTCAAGGAAGCGTCATGTTTTCCTGAGCAAAAGGGATCAATCCACCCTGTTTCAAGCAGGGAGGAGGAGAAAAGCTGTTTGCTGAGTTCTCTAAAGCTCGTATTTACTCCTGCAGCTGGTCTGGGTTATTCCTCTACCTGGAGTCTCCGCCATGATTATTTTGCATTAACACACCGGTCAGCAGTGACATGCTTCATGCAGTGGCCGCAGGCTGTTTGTTTTAAACAGTAACAGCATGCTTTCTTCTATTTTCACTCCCCTAATTTCTTTCTATTTTCTTCCCCGAGAATAACCAGATTTAGCTGTCACTGCCTGTTCCCACCAGCAGCTCAGGTGCTCTCATCAGCTCTGCCTGTCTGCTCCGAGACCACAGACTGCCACAGGCAGCTTCCACAGACGCTGCTTTTCTCTACAGTCGATGCACACTGCCCCCAGGATTTGTTTTCTTCTAAACTCACTTCAGAAAAAGAGAAATATCTTTCGCTGTCATAACGAGACATGCTGGTGCATCAGCATTTCTGGGCTCAAATGGAAGGGGGGAAGAAAAAGAAGAATGAAGAGTGACATTTAAAACACTGGTAGGAAAAGCAAATATCTGCTTCTTCATTTACTCAGCTGTTATTTGCCGGATGGGATGGATCTATTGCTTTCCCTACCAGAGGGAAAGTCTCATTTGATCATTATCATTTATTTTTTTTTCTTTCTGATCCCTCATTTAGATTTTCCTCACATTTAGTTCCTAATGCTCCTAATTGGAAGTCACTGTCTCATAGCATGCTGTCTGCCTGCCTATTAATAATAAAACTCACTTTCTAAAAATACAATAGGCAGCGTGGGAGAAAAGATTCCTGCATTTCAGCCCAGGGCAAGGAAGCAGTTATGCACTCAAAAACTGAAAGCTTCATGGAGTTATAGATAGTTCTTCTTCCAATTCACTGCCTGTAACATAAGTTTCTGAATGTCTAAATGTACATAAAAACAAGTGCAAGGCCTCACCCCTATCACCTAAACTGCAGCCTAAACTCCACAAAGATCTGAAGAACTGTGCTCTCCCTGCAGCAGATCAAAGCCAGTCCCATACGTGATACATACATCAAGCCTTTTGTGAGATGACAGCATGCAACAATCATTCAGAAAGGAGCCTGACAATAATATCTGAGAGATGTAGTAGCAGTGAATCAATTGCTTTGTATTGGGTTTTAGAATCCCACAGCTTCAAATTGTTATGATAACCTCCTCCTCCATCCTAATTAGAAAACCTCAGGCTTCCAGGACACGAGGCTTCCCCATAACACTTGAATCTCTGTGGAAAGAACTACATGACTTCAAGTACAATACATCATCTGCAGAGAGGAGGATGTTCATTCATCCTTCCTCCCCTTCATCATGTGAAAAGACAGAAAAGACAGGGAACATCAATTCAAGAAGTTCCAGGCTCATCAGGTTTGTGTGGATTTTTAAAACTTGCTCTCATCGCTGTCTCCAGAAAGATTTGCTTTCCCCTCACCATCTGTGCAGTTCTGACAGCAGGAACTCCTCAGCTCTTGGTAGGGCAGCTATCCCTTTGCAGAGCATTAATTTCACACTTGCACGGAGGGTAGGAGTGTTGGTGTTTCTCTCACTGCTCATTCACATGGGTCAGGTAAATCCCGCTCCAAGTCAAACATTCCTCTTCAAACATTAGCTAAGCACTCACTGACAGAGCCTCTCCCCGTTTAAAAGCAGAGCATTTTTCATTTGTTTAGATGTGATCAAACTGAGTCCTGAAATTGCATGCCAGAATTTGCCTGCTTGCTTATTTTGCTGAAACACACCACTTGGTTATTTAACATTCTACAAGATAAACTTTCTCTTGATGTTGTAAGCTTCTCTTTGCTAACACAGACTCACAAGAACCACCAGAGGCAGCCAAATTCTGAGGAAGCAAGAAGAGCCTGTGAGTTGTTAAACATTCACCCACACATTTGCCCTCTTTCAGCTAAGGAGCTCCCAGCCAGGATCCCACAGCCCATGGGTGGATCCACCTGCCCACAAGGAAGGAGAGCAGCTCCATGGCACGTGGCTCCAGGCACGTAGCATGTAGCTGGCACAACCATCAGGAAGAGCCAGAGACCTTTCAAAGTGCCCCTGCTCTTATTTCATGGAAGTTAAAGTGAAACCTATAGATATTTACACTAACAGCACACAATCGGTTTTCCAGGTCAGCACCCATCTTCCTGATGACATCTAAACAGTACAATTCCAGTTTTGTTTGCTCAACACTTTCCAGTCACTTGACAGACTTTTTTAAGAAGTGCTGTGGGCAAAAATATTTTCATTCTAAAACAGATATATTTCCAGGAATTAGGGAAGCACGAAAAGGGCACTGTAGGACCACTGAAGTCAGTAAGAGTTTCTGCTGACGTCAGTGAGGTTTTGGATCAGGTTCTAATTTATTGGATAGATTATTTGTTGACAAGTCCTCATTCATCTTTAGCAGGAATAGACCATGACACAAATAAGAATCTGGGCAGAGAAAATGTATTTGTATGAAAGCATTAGACCAAGTTCAGACCGAATAAATTGGATCAGCAGGGTGAAATGTGACACATCCGCAGACAGAGACATACAGCTTCTCATATAGGATGGACTGAACAAAGGCCCACATGAAAAGATGTGATTTTAGCATTTCCTCTCAAATAATGTTACAGCACGGGGGAAAAATGAAAAAAAAAAAAAAAAAAGAAGTATGGTATCAGCACCAACATGGAGTGATTCAGCTACAGTTTCCACTTGGGCCACTGCTCTGACAGAACTTCTTTCACCGTGTCCCCCCAATGCAACGTGACCTGTGGGACATGCATAGCCACCTGAAGCATGGCAATCGGCAGGGTAACCTCCAGCAAGGTGGCTGTCAGAGACTAAAGACAATTGTATGTCCATCTGGAAGGTTACAGCAATCCTTTTCTCTAGGAGTAATATTTAACTCCTGGCTCAGCTGCCTGATTTCCAGTGGAATGCCACCTCCAGTCACCTGGAAACACTCAGACACAAACAAGCGGTAAGGAACATCATAATCTGACTCTTTGACAGCACACCATGTAATGTAACTTATCTTGGTGTACTCTGTATGAGCTTGTGGAATACTGTTACGTCTCTATGGAAAGTACATAGGTACCTGTACAGGTAATATGCTGAGATGTAAGGGTTGTGAATGGGAAACAGCTGCTTTGAAGTGAATGGAGGAACTCAAGCACTAAAACTTCAAGTGTGACTTGTTGCTGTGAGCTGAAGTCAGAACTCCCTTTTCACTTTTTATATTTAATTAAGGGAAGATATTATTGACTCAAAGGCCACATGCAGAATAAGAGTTGCATACACCAAACACTTTGGTTTTCAATAATTTAGTGGGCACCAACCTAAGCTAAGCACGAGGCCCTTTGTCACAAAAACTGTCCCCTCCACACGAGGAACTCTTTTTAATTTGCAGCTGCAGTTTGTTTCCTTTCCTTCTCCAAGGCAAGCTCAGCATTTGAATCCTTGTACATTCCTTCTCAGTCATGAAGGCTCAGAAGAAGGCTTTCTAATTTCCAGAAAAAAAAAGAGAGGAGAGGGTGCATTGGTCAAACTCTGCCTTTCTCAGATATTCTTATTACCAAAAATTTGTTGAGAATGACAGCTTACTGCTTCTAGAATTGTTATGAGCTCTGGAAATTCAATGATACATTTCCATGTCAGACACCATTCCGTCAGACTGCCCCTCTGCTGCCACCTGTCACACGACTACAAAATGTAACAGAACCTCGGTGGGAAGGTTCAGCTTCTACTGCTGTACCACCACCATCTGCCTCTGATGTCATGAGACATCATAAAATAGGAGGCATTATTTTCGGAGCATCCCTCATATTAAATCACAAATAATTCCTGCCGTTCTTAAAGAGAGAGATTTTAAAGTACGCAATAAAATTAGAAATAATTCCAAGAAGATGTGCATGACTTCTAAAGCCAAAACCCAATCAACCCTACTAAACCCCAGCATACAACTTTAGTAGGCAGAGCTCTTCACCAGACTGCCAGACTCTCACTAGGCTCCTCTCATGTGAAAATCAAGACCATGAATTGTATCAGTTCATCTGCTCCTGGAAACATAGACCAATAACATACAAGTGTTACTGCCAGTAAGTCTACGGATTTAGCTTTTATCCGCACTACTTCAAACTAAAATAAGTGCCTGAAGACAGATCACATTCAAACCACTATGCCATGTTATTTACAGAATTATCTGCTGCTCTCCCTGTAATAATCAACTGTGTTTCCAGCAGCTGCAAGCTCACAGGGCTGTTTCTCATTTCCCAATCAATTCTAGCCTTTATGGTAACATTTCAGCTGACTCTAAACACTGGTGGATGAAATCAAAGCATGTGGCTTGCAGGATATCAGTCATACCTGTAGGTGATCTGCAGGAAGATAAGAATGACCCAGGAATGTAGGCTTCATTGTGTCAGTGCCTATGCAAATTCAAATCCACGCAGTTTGCACAGGTGAAGCCTTTCCACAGCGCAGCTATGCACACCTGGGCAGTATCTCTTCCCAGGCCAGTTTTTAAGTATGACCACAATACAGCTGGAAACAGAACAACACTGACAGTGTGTGAATTGACTCGCCATGGCCATTCAGTGCTCCCCAGTGAGAGAAAAGAAAGAAAGATCTCTTCCAGCACCTCTCTGTGCCTAGACAGAGAAGGGGCAAAGGTACGCTTATCCTGCTCACTTCATGCAGTGCAATGCTTTTCATACCCTCTTCAGGCACTGCTCAGCACAAAACAAGATTTACCTAGAAAGGAAGAGCTCGTGGGTTCTAATTTAGACATCTGAAAGGCAACTGTTTCTGTAAGAGATGTGAGTCAATTCCTATAGCAATCCATGTCAGTCTGAAATTAAGCTCAAGGCCTTGATTTCTTACTTACTTATTCCTCATCCCTCTGGCAACTTGGTCCAGTATCTGCTTGGAGTACAGCCATAAATGTATGCCAGGTGCATATGTTTGCCATCCCTCAGGTGGAACAAAGAAGGTGCTGGTGCCTGCCCCCATCCCACCCAGACTGTGTCTAGATGGGGTTGATGTGGTTCAGGATTTAGGCTCAGCCTGTGCTGCCTTCTGCAGAAGCTATTTCAATGATAGGGCAAATGAGTCACCTTCTGGTGATACCTTCATCTTGCTTGTAAGGTAAGATGAGTAACTGTTTATCAGGCTATAGAAAAATTCAACACTACATTACCTTTGCAAGAATACTGCAAAAAGAGAATAGAGTTGATATATACACTGATACTGGAACAGGTTGCCCAGCAAGGCTGTGGATGCCCCCACCCTGGAAGCATTCAAGGCCAGGTTGGCTTTGAGCAACCTGGTCTAGAGGGAGCTGTTCCTGCCTATAGCAGGGGGCTGGAACTAGGTGGTCTTAAAGGTCCCTTCCAACTCAAACTGTTCTATGATTCTAAGATTTTTGTCCTTTTTCCCCTCTAGGAATTTCCTTATCAGGAATCAGGAGCAGTGGGAGTCAATCCAGTGGTTGTTTTCCTTATAATTAAAGTTTCATAATATATCCTAGCATGAATTCATCTAACTCAGTGTTAAGTACAGCACATTTTGTATTAGCTGGAATACAGGCAGCAATGACATCACTTTCCCTTGCTGATAAATTCTTCCCAATACAAGAGGATGTTTGTCTAGGTAATATTTCATTGCCATACTGACAGCACTAACATTATGTGCTTTACAGATAATAAATCTATGAAGAAAAACTTAGTGTGATTGAATCGTTTTCTCTTCATATAGCATGTGTGTATGCAAGTCAGGCATATACACTTTCTCTGGTTCAAACAAGAAGAACCCTCATTAAGTTACACATGTAAAGGCCTCACAAGGTATGCAAGTAATAGACAAAATCTGTTCAGATATGGTGAACACAATTATTATTATTTTCTACAGGAAGCGTTACCCACCTCACAATGATTTATTCAAAATACCCATTAATTCAGAGGTAAGAGTTGCAAGTGCAATGAAAACTAAAAAGCCAAAAATCCCACCTGTGCTAATAAAGTCAAAGTGGAAGGAAGCAAAGCCTGCATTACTGATAATGGCCAGCCACCATCGGGGAGCTAAAATGGTTGAGGTAGCAAGGGTTTGATTCACATGCTATACCTCCCTGCCAACAAGCATGTGACACAAAAGCATTTGCCCCAACAGATTCACAAAGAAATGCAGCCAAAATGTGGTACAGAGGTTTGGCTTGCGGATGGGTACTTTGTGATTCACAAGTATGAAGGAGGTTTTCCACAGACACGGCTCCAATCACAATGCTGAACCCCAGGCCACGGCTCTTATCAGCAGTATGGACGACTCACTCAACAGAGGGATTCCTTTCTGACATAACCAAATTAGCATCACTCCTTTCCATTACAAAGCTCAGGCACAAATCCCAATAGCATGCACAAGTTGTACCCCCTTTTTGCTGTTACCTCAATATTCAGTGACAAAACCAGGAGCCCTCTATTCACTGGGACAGAATTGGGTTGTTATTTTGCCACAACTCAGCTGTAATATTACTGCAACCAAGGCAAATGTAGCTGTGTTATAAGACAGAACCCATTCCTATGAAGACATGAGAGGAGCCTTGGGAAAGGCTTGCTAATTCACTAGCAACTCTGCTGATCTGAAGATCCTTCAGTGCCTCCAGTTTTGGACCATTCATTATCACCCCTCCTTTTCCCACTGCTGTTAAATGCTATTTGTTTCTCTTTTTTCTTTAATACCAACTACCACCTTCAGCAAAGGACCTGTGCTACCATCTAACTACGCATGAAAAAGAAAGCAGTAGAAATGTTTCAAGTTCGCTCAGCTTCACAGCTAAACGTGGGTACCAGCAGAATCTCAGACCCTCACTTCACATACCAATTTATGCTCAGGTTCTTGTCTCTCTTGGATGAAAATGAGAGGTGGGAGACAGGAGAGAAGATCTGTCCTGCACTTTGTTCCTCTTCGCACAAAGTGCGTTCTTGCTTGACAAGCACAATACAGAGTAACACAGGACACCAAAAGTAAAATTCTTGTCAGGCAGTCTCAAGCCAGGAGAACAGCCAGGGCCTGCTTTCATGAATGCTGCTCACCAGCAAAAAGCAGCAGAAACAGCCTAAATTTGCAAGCAGTCCAGGGTGGCAGATTTGGATGTATTATATTCCTAATATAAGCAGTAACAGCATAAAGCCAGCAGCACGGATAGGTGCACATAGGCAGAGCAACAGGGAGCTTCATTTTCTTCTGGGTCTAACTCTGAGCTCCATGCAAGGAAAAGTGATATTTTGTGTTTGGGCTACATGTTTTAATGCATGGGTACTGAACCACAAAATGACCTGATTTAATGGGGAATTAAATCAATACAAGCTTTTGCATTTAAACTTAAGTTTGCTATTACCTGCAGATCCATTATTTACTCAGACAGGGAGAACAGCAGTGGCAACCCTTCAAAGCCACGACATCAAGGTATTCAGTTTTAAGAGGCTGAGAAGCAATGAAAGAAACAGGGAGTCTCTTCTCAGGTGGAATTAAATGCTCAGCTCCCTTCTCCATCATATAAAAAGGGCTGTGCTAAAAGAAGGAAGAAGAGTTACCCTTCTTTTGTTGGCAGTGGGATACTTCAGCAATTGCACTTACACAGCTGCTTACTCCCAGCTCCGCAGTCTGATTTGCCTTTTGGAATCACTGATCTAACCAAATAAAAATAAACATCAAGATAGTAAGCTCTCTGAGTTTAGAATTCAATGCCTTTTTCTTTTCTTTTTCACATAGAAGATATAGTTCGGGGTTTTTGTAGCTTTTGAGCCATTCAATTACCGTATTTTGAACTTTCCTCATTTTAGCAGAATATACTGATCAGAACCTCACTTCTGAGAATGAACAACACGATTCGCAAAAGGAAACAAAGGCCCAGAGCACACAGCTCATGCAAAAGGCAACAAGATAAAACGTATTCCAAACATTCCCTAGGCCACGGTGTCTGCACTACTCATTTAAGAGACTCAAAGCAGAGTCTTCATTGATGATACAGATCTACATACTCCACAGTGCCTAAGTGTGTTCTGTTCTGTTTTCAGTAGACAATTAGGCTGTGTGCAGTCTGTTTGCTGAGCACACCACACAGCAGGCATCCCTTCTATACACCCAACAGAGACTTTCTGTATATGATTAATATGACCCAACTATGTCTTCACAGCTATGACAAGGTTCTCCTAAGCAATTTTTCTTGCTTGAATGAGTTCAGAGTTACAAACTGTCCTTTCCACTTGAAAATCTCTATCTACAGGAGCTGAATGATTTTTCAAATGTGAAACAAAACTCATTTAGGAAATGACCAGATTTCTAGAGGAACTGTCAGAAGGTGACAAGAATGTGCGATGCAGACAGAAGCGCAATCATCACACTGCAGAGAGGAAAACTCTCCGGATCCCATCAAGCAACTACTATATCCATCAGATCTTACCAGTCAACTGTAAAACAGGCTGACTGCTACCAATTTAATTACAATCCTCGTTGCTAATAGCATCATTTTCAGCTGAAAATTATTTTGCAATCATTTTATCACCAGAAAGCACTGCACACAAGCCCCCCTCGTTTTGCTAATGAGAAGGCACTGAGTCACCACGTGTATGACAACACCAGAATTTGTTTCTTTTGTAAATGAGATGGTTTCTACCTCCCAGGTGATTCGTCTTCCCAAACAAAGAATCTGACACACATTCAGTTGCAGGGGGGATGTATATATTACTATTAATGTTATGAAAATAACTGTGCATCGGAGCCTGATAAGTTTAGCTGAAAATAGTCAATAAATTATTTAGTTCACAAAATGTCATTATGTGTGGGGTTTACTTAATTGAATAGAATAATTTATGGTAAAACCTAGAAAAAAGATCAATGCAGATGGCTTGCAAGAATGATTGAGTTTCAGTGAAGGCAATTTGATTTTTATCCCTCATTATAATAATGTTAAAGGGAAAGCATCAACTTTGGTAAAAATCAATATTTGATGAGTGCCTAGGCCATGAATTTTAACTAGAGGTAGAACTGAGGTAGAAATAGGTGTAAATAATTAATAACTTCCACATCCTGAACAAATAACTGTTTTGTTTTGGAACAAACGCCCATTATCCAGAGATCCTTCTGTTCTCATAAGAGATAATTTAGTAATGAGTGTTTGGTTCTTAAAATTCTTTTTTAAAAATTGGCTGGCACGAGTCTTAACAGACTCTTGCAATATATTTAATAAAAGGTTTCTAAAGGCAACAGAAGGCCAAAAAATATAAACATATCAATTTACTTAGAGAAGTAACACATTTCTCATTGTTCTGTTTCTCTTCACACTATAAGAATATTGCCAACTTTTCCTTGAAGAGCTTGGATGGTTAGAGATGGATAAAATGCTTAAGTAGTCCATATTTCACGAGAAAATAAAATCATACACAACCTTCCACATGGACCTGCAGCTGTCAGAGCTGGGCTACAAAAACAACCTGCAAAATCTGCCTAAAGAGCAACCTCACTGTGAAGCAGTAGCCACACAATGTGACCAATGGTTTTCTAATGAAGGTATTATTGGGTTGGCGGTAATGTAGCGTATACCTGATTTTTGCTGGGTAAACTGTTTTCCCCTTCGCAATGAAACCAATACATAACTTTAAGGTCTGACTTTTCTAACAAACACCTTCTGCATCGCTCAGACCGTGCCTGCAGTAGTCAGAGCCACTCAGGTGATACCGCAAGCAACTTACAACTCTACACTGATGAAACAAGGAAGAGAACTGTGACGCAAACAAGCAGCTATTAGAATCGAGACCTCCTTTGCATGAAGGAGGAAGCACCTGGTTCAAACCAACCTGAATTCCCACCGTGGGTGGTTTAACTGAGTTACACAGAAGTTCTGTTAAAAAGAGAGAAAAAAAACACCACACACACTACAGTAGGGAACCCTGTTTGACAGATCTCTACATGCATGCAGGTGTAATTTCATGGGTCACACGCCACTGGTATTCAATTAGAGTGGCTGCACCACCATTGGATCCAGTGCTGGAGGCTGTCACAAAGAAAACTGATGTCCTTCAATAGCTTTCCAGAAAAGTAACAGAATTTGCTTAACCTAAGGATTCAACTGATTTTTTTTTCCATTTAGTCTTTGATTCAAGCTGAAAAGAGGATGCAGTTTTCAGGATGCCCTATTAACATCAACTTGCGTAACAGATTACAGAGCAAAAAGACACAGAGGCATAATAAAAGATAGAAACCTCTATAGAAATGAGGTCAGGAAGCATACTGCTGCCTTCACTCCAAACGTTAAGAAAGGCACTGCTATGCAGCGTACTTTGGAAATGTTTACTATACACTTGTTAAAGTTTCCTCTTATCACAGAGAAACATCCCATATGTGGGCTTGAATGGCAGCGCTCCTCACAGCAGGGATTATAGGTTAGAATAATAAAGTAACTTTCCTGCGAGGCTTGTGGATCTTCCGTTGCACCATCTGAGCCTTATGGTTATCATTTACTTTTAACATTTACTTTTAACATGCGATCCCTTTTAACATTTATTTCTCATCTCAAACTTCCTTTCCATTCATAGCAAGGTCCAATATGGGATTAACACAGGTATCACAACATTTAGAAGCATAAATCACTCAAGCACAGTTTTTGCTATGCAGGCAATATGACACAGACAATAACTCCATTAATTCCTATATTATTCCTTCCACTGATTTTCCTTGTTTATTCCCAGCATCCTCCTGGCTATGAGTCTTGCCGCTTCATTTGAAACAGTTTTTTCTTGTGCTGAATAGTTTCTTATGCTGTAAGCAAAGCTGGTTGAGAAAAGGTGCAAACTCCAGGCAATGCAATTCTATCAGCCAGAGCATACACTCATTTACATGAGATTACACTCGGAGGCACACCACAGAAATCAACTCACACCTCTGTTATTTATCATACAGTTGCATCAAGAAGTGACAACATTAAAAGTGATGGCAAAACAGAAGATCAAATTCCTCCCTGACTTCTACTGCCAGAGTCAAAACCAAGTTCCATAAAGATGTATCCATTTATTTTTAGAGGGACTGAACAGGACAGTTTTGGAAAGGATACAGTACAGATACAGTTAATCTGGAGCCAGATTTAGCTCAAGAATTCAGTTTAGAAAATCACTTTGGACACCACCAACTTTATCTACTCATAAGCTGGTAACTCCATTTTAAAGCAGAGTAATCCTGAGTATGTGAACGGAAAGATTACATTTTGAAACTTCAAGCATCCTTGTTTTTATGCTTATTTTGGAAAGAGCAAAGAAAGCTCAGCAAGCTCAGCAGTCCCATGCCTTCCCTCTTTCTGCTGCCTGCCCCAAGATGCATCCTTTGAAGCATCCTGCCAAGCTTCTGCACTGGATCTTTTCTTCCGCAGCTCCGAGTCTGTGGGGAAGTGTGAATACAGATGTGCCATGACTCACACAGCACTTCTACTTTGTTTTCTTGCCAACAACATTCGGGAAATCAATTGCACAGAATGACCCACAGAAACCTATCTAGGAAGGTTCCTTGCTCCTTTATGATTTTACACCTTAACTCTTTTGCTCTCAAGAGCAGTAACACCAATTGTTACCCAACGGGAACAAAGCAGAAAATAAGTCTTTCATGAGTAGTTTTCCTCCTATTCCCAAACTTTTTCAGGCTTTCAATGGTAAAAAATGACAGAAAGAAGCCCTGCACCACAGGAACCCCACAGTCACATAACACTTCACCTCTGAGCAGCACAAGTGGAAAGAAGGGCATCCTGAGTACAAAGAATACAATTCAGTCTTAATATTTAGATTGTCTGAAATAGCCAATGATTTTGTCTCTTTCTGGAAATGTCTCCAGTAAGTGCTTTATTGAATTCTTTTTTCCCCCTGTATTGACTATAGAAGGGAGTTTAACATATAAATTTCTACTGGACAACATTTGTCTTTTACAAATATATCACAAATCCCACAGTGATAGCACTTCTGCTTGTATAGTTTTACAAACACGTCCAAAAAAACTTTTTCTAAGCCTGTTCTCCTACACATTTTTAAAGTGCTTTGATTCGGTGTGCCATAATTAATCATGTTAGCACGCCATTTGGAGGCCAGTCTGAAACGGGGTTATGAATTCTGGTCAGCCTAAATCTGCAAACTTCACTCTCAGAAGGATTTAACTGCCATGATTCTAATAATCTTATTAACAACCCATGATGAATTCACGCATGTTAATCCAGAAGTTGCAGTAAGTACAAGTAAAAATTCTGAGCGTATGATACAAACTGAGCATATTATTCTAGTGCTTATTATCATCACTGGCCGTGGTATGAGTCATATGACCTGAAAAACACATAATGAACAGCTTAAAAAATTCAAATACCTAGGAAAAATCCCTCAGGCTCAGGAGACAGTTTATTGCGCAAATAAAAGTTTTAAGTCACTGCTGTTTCTCTATTAAACATCAAAAACCTTACGATTTCAGATTTTCATAACAAGTTTTCATACATTTCTTGCTAATAAATGTTCTGAGGAAATGGCATAACCTCACACCTTCTACATTTTTTTTTGTAATGATTTTTTAAAAATTGATTAGTTCTTATTGCTGATGCAAGGGCACAGTTTATTTTTCTTCTCCCTTTTACCAAACATATATACTGTCCCTTAGAAGTAACCTGGAAAACAGTAAGGGCATACCCTAAGAAATAATCTAAAATAAATCACAAACCTTCATCAGCCTCTTAAGAGTAATGCCAGGCTTTACCTCAAGCAATACCACATGCAAAAGTGGACATCTGACTGACAACCATATTAATTTTTAATGCCAGTATTTGCAGTTTTAGCCCTTGCACAAGACATTTTGATTATAATATACTGTTCACTAAAGGCACTTGTCACTCAAAAGGACAGAAAAACATACACAAAGAAAAGATGGAGTAGGTGTACTGAAAATGCAGAGTAGTGAAAAGCAAGTCTCCACATTTCATGTCCCAGAATGGATCACCACAGCAGCCAAGCTGTGGAGCGGAGCTGGCCAGGCACGTGCAGTACCATTCACAGCTACCATACAACAATGCCTACTTGTTCAAATAAAAAGCAAAGACACAAGAGCAGAATTATGCAGTAATACAGTGGTGAAAACAGTACCCAGCCCTTCCTTTTTTTTTTTTTTTTTTTTTAAGCGCTGTGTTTCATTTAATGGCAATTTAAACAAGCAACAGTGTCCTATGAAGTACACTGAATGTAGTATAGGCTTCATTTTATATTGTATAGCCCTTATGGATGAAACACGCACACATAATCACACCCTATTCACGTATTTGTCAATTTTGTACTTTAAGATAACTTTATAGAATGATCTTGGCTGAGATTTTCAAAGTCAGCCTGAATATCACAGGTCTTAATATGCTACTGTGATTTAGCTTCTGATTCTCTCAGGATAGAAAACCTTATCAGGCCATGTGTTGCAAGGTCAAGAAACACTTAAGTATGCTAGTGTGGGAAACAATAATGCTCTCAGCTCATTTCCTCTAAGTATTAATTAATAGAGGGACTCTTACTGTTGTTTCTGCCAGAGTAGTTGCATTACATTGTACCATAGACTAAAGAACTACAGCCCTACTCACTGCACTCAGATTGCTCTCAATGATCCACTTAATGCATTTTTATACTATTGCTTTTAGAATAATTCTCCCTAATCTGACCTGTTCTGCTGCAGAAATGCTTTTGTGTTGAAAGGCATTTTCCAAAATAGTATTTATCAAAACCCAAACAAATGATAGAACAATCTAATCAAAACACTGAAATGACTGCCTGATTGTATTTTAAAAATCATAACCTAATTAGAACTGAATTGATTTTTCCATTAGCATGAAATTAAAACTAATTTCCCCACACAATATTTACTCTAATATTCCCCAGATGCAAATATAGTCTCATAAAACATTTCATAAAATAGGTTTTCTAATTGTTTCCTGATTTTTTTCATTACATCATCAATTGTACTTATCCTTCTAAACCATCATTCATCTTGTCTATCCAGAAAGTGTATTAATGGAGAGCTGATGAAACATCACTGAAACTCTTTAACTGTTTGGATACCCTGGGCAGATAAAGAGGTATTTTTTAGGGGATCTAGTCTTTAATTTCTTCTCCTAGCCAAACCTGCCTCTGAGATGACTTCTCCTAAATTAATGTTGCACTCAGGCAGATAGACTGCAGAAGGTGGCAGACGCTCCCTGTTCAATTTCTGCTAAAGAAATGGGTTAGAAAAGTATATTTGTCACTAAAATAAATTCTTCTGTCATCCTTCAACATATTCACAGTTTCCTCATTGTCATGTCTACCACCCTAGGCTCTTCCTTTTTCTTTCCCCCAGAAAAAGTTCCTGAATTCCTGCACTGTATGTCAGTTTGTACATTGGGAAATTGAATGGTGAGACACTACCTCACTCAAGCAGAGACACAATCAGATTTATAGGACTATAATCTCATTTGCTACGATCACTGCCATAATGAGGAATGCATGTTTCTGTCCAACAAGGCCTATTCTTAATGTAATATACTCTTGACCTTGAACATCCAATGGGGTTACTTAACCAATGGCCAGTTCTAGGGAGTCTTCCATCTTTAACATCAAGATAATGAACAAAAAATGCCATATAAATATAAAAGAAAAAAAATACAGAATAGTCACCTCAGAATTTTTTTTTTTTTTTAAGTTTACATATTTATGTACAGGATCACATTACATTTTGCAAATAGAAAGGTGATTCACAAGCAAGCAACTCCAATTCAATACTAATACTTCAATACTATTACTGGGAGGAAAAAAAAAAAAAAGTAATCATAGAATGGCATGGGTTGGAAAGGGATCCTAAAGATCACCTAGTTCCATCTCCCTGTCACGGGCAGGTCCTGGGCCCTTGAGAAAGGAATGCCTATTTGCCACAATACAAGTAAGTAATAAATGGCGACAAGGGCTTGGGAAGTTTGATTTCAGTTCACACCTCTGCTGCAGACCTTAGGGAAATCATTTCTTTTCTCTTTGACTCAGCTCTCTGAATGTAAAATGAGGTTAATGATATTTTTATCATATCCTTTGTCTCATTCATCTACTCAGAATTCAAGCTTTCTGGGGGGCTCTCAGTGCATTATTCTACAGTAGCCACTGTAACAAGGACAAATCTCTATTATGGTGTCTGCTCTCTTCTGTCACCCTTATAAATATGATAAATCATCTACAATTAATCATCAAGGCTAAAAAAATTATCCCCTCATGAAATGGTGATAACAAAATGATTCCAGCAATATCCCTGTAATTTATCAAAAAAAGAAAAAAAAAACAAGTCGGGACTTTGCTGGTAGAAGAAAGCGTAAGTGAACTGATCCAAGATAAAACCTCCCTCTGCAAAATATGGATCACTGGAAGTTCTCATTCTGACTCTGCTTTTGCAATTGTTCTCTATACTTTCTTGAAGGAATTGATAAGAGATTATGACTTGCTATAAAATTAATCTCCCAGAAATATTTTATTTTCTCCTTTGAAGGGGGTTCTGTGGGCTATAAATTCAAGGAGTTTTAAATAAGGAAGTAAAAAAGTTTGAACGCCTTAACACAATTTTAAGCATAGAACAGACAAATTTATTTTAAAAATTATGACCGTACAAGGAACAAATTAGAATATGGGGGGATATCTTCCATTTAAGCGACTGCTATACTGAGGAAGTCTCCCTATTGAGCCAACCTACACGGTGCAAACATTCAGTGAGCAAGGCTCTTGTCCTCTCTTTCTTTAAATGAAAGTATCCTGGTGCCTACGTTCCTTTACTACAACAGTAGATGCTGTTACCTAGCCTCAGTCTGTTTCAAAAGAGAAGTCTGCAAAACTAACAAGTGTGCAACTCTGCTCCCCTGCTTTGAGAACTCAGCAGCATACACTTTTCACTGGAAAGCATTCAGCTAGCAAACGGCTACATTTTTTTTTCTTTGCACACATTTTCTCATGTTGATGGCACTGCTTGGCAGGCCATTAACCAAAGCCTTATTTATCTTTTTTTTTTTTTTTTTTTTTTTTTTGCATTTATAGAGCTCAGCGCATAAACCTATGTATATTTTCCAGGTTTTGCCTTTAACAGCAACTTATAACCCAGCACAGCACCAAATTCTCTTTGAGAATGGGCTGAGTGTCTCAGAAGTCCACGAACCAAGCACTTCCAGTGAAAGTGGTCCCAGGGAAAGAGATCAGTTTTAAATACGTGCTGCAATCAAACAACACAAGTAACATTGCCACTTTGGTTAACTACACCATCATTAAAAACACTTTGACTATATTACCAGCTTAACACACTCTGTTTAACACATTAAATCCATTATAGCATGTTTACTCACATTGATTATCATAAAGATATTATTCCACAAAGAATACCTTTAGAAGAAACACTAGAAAACAAACATTTGAAATTCACCTGTGACTAGAAGTCATAGGCTAAAAACACCACAGTACAAAGTTGCCACCACAGCTTGCACTCAACAGATGAGCATACACAAAAAGGAGTAAGGCCAGTTCTGGCAGAAAGTCCATGGAGTGCCAGGGCTGTGCCAAAAGAAGAAGTCTGCAATCCACCAACGGGAAGAAGTAGAGTGTGCAATGCATGGAAATTCTGTTCAGATGTAGACTCGTGTATGCATCGGCACACACGTATATATCTATGTATATATATTCTCTCCAAAGAGAAAACAGGCTCGTTGTTAATGCTGACCTGCAGTGCAAAGCTGGATATAAACTCGCATCTCTTCATAAGCCATTTAAAAAAGGCAAAAATCCTCTTTGCATGAAAACTTTGTTAGACAGCAAGCTTTGCTCTCCTCAGTAAAACTATGAAAATGATGATAAACGTGCTGTAGTCATTCAGAAATGGCAGCAATTTTGAAATGTTTATTATATACCAGATGTCATGTGAAGGATTTGGGTTTCCAAGTGACATGAGAGGCTTAGGAGCAGTGTGAATTTGAGGACAACATATTGCATGTCTGTCTCTCTCTGTGTCACGGTAATGATAAGAAAGGGCAGGAATGCAGTGGCACTTGCTCCTCTCCAAATAGAATCACCGCATTCAAATTCCTAAATAACGGCCTCAAATCACTTGTTGGGGTGAACAGAAATGGTAATCCTTGGTTAGCCTAAATTAGCTCAGGACCACCCCACACAGGAAGCCTGTCAAGGAGAAAGCTGACAGCTCCAGACAGCAAGGCTGTTTGTATCATCTTACATATTCATCACTCGAGGTAGCACTCAACATCCCAAGCAACAAGCAGGCAGGCCAACAGCACGCTAGAGACCGTCACTTGGAAGCAGGGAAGAACTCAGAGCAGCTGTTGCATGAGGTGAAGGACTTTCAGAGCAGGAAAAGCAGTATGAAATTAGGAAATTAAGGAACCCAATAAGCAACGGAAGAAAACACTTAAATGTAGAGCTTTGTGGTTTTTTTTCCCCCAAGAAATTCAGATGAATTGTTTAGTTTGTACAAGCTAAGAATAATACAAAATATGTGAGTACTCACTGCTTAGGGTATCCCTCTTGGAAAATGACTAAGATCAAAGACTCCCTACCTATTTTCTCTCAGAAAAATTGAAAATTAATTGCTTGAATTCATGTACCAGTTTATTCAAGTCCTGTCTTCTCCAGTCATGCAATTTGCATTGACTGACAGATACTTTTAGGATGCTAACATAAAGAGCTGGCCTAATACTCTATGTCAGGGTATATTTTAATTGGTAAAAAGCAATCATCTTTGTTGCAGCAGGGTCATTTCCTGAATGTCAGAAATCAAATTAACACAAAAGGATTATGTCCCTATCAAAAAAGTTGTGTATCCACAACCCATGAGACATAAGGCAGAGAATAAAATCTATCAAGATTGAAGGGCAAATTCAAAGTGCTCCTGCTCGGTCTTAAATTAGGGAAATTAGGGGGAAAAAAAGGGCTGGAATTAAAAGCTATATGACTGAAGCTGTAACATGTATGCATTACGTTCACAGCTCCTCTCATACTACAAAACCTGAGCATTTGACAGTAATCTTAATTAGCCATAGCTAGGGCTGTGGACAGTAGAAGCAAAGTCAAGTAACTCAGGGTGGTCTCTGGGTGAGCTGCCTGCCCCTCAATATCAATTAGTCACCCACTTGTATTAAAACATGCACAATTTTATTACACTGTAAAAAGGCAAATGTGAAATAGGAAGCCTTGGGGTGTTGCTGCTCATTCCCCTCAAATAGAAGAAAGGTCTCTGCAAAAGCCATGTGTACCTGTTCTCTAGGTGCCTTGTGACTAGTTAATTAAGTGTCATGAATATTTAGATTCTAAGCGTTGCAGAGTGGATTCTTTGACTTTCCCTTCCATTCCACACTGCACTAATAGACCTGAGTCTGCATAAGCAAAATGTATAATGCCTCTGTTTCTGGATGATGAATAATACCTGCATGGCGCAGATCTGCCTGCAAAGTGGTGCAGTTTGTGCCTGTCAGCACCCTGCCTTCATCACCATCCTTCACAGCTTACCTGCAACAAAGTCACATCTAACAGTGCTCTAGAGCCCACACATTTCAATGACAAACAAAATTGTGCAAGTAAGCTTTATCACAGTCTAGTCCCTAGCTCTCACCAATGAGATGTGCAAAACTTTAGAGTCAGAAATCACATATTCCATTCCCAGGAGTTACTCTCTTTAAAGGATCCACAGCTAGACATTACAGAAAGTGTCCTGGATCTTGAGAGTTAAAACACTAGATGTTCTGTTACCCATAAATGTCCAATCAGTTGAGAGCCTGGCTACCACTTTATGAATAATGGGTTGTTGTTCAGCACAAGAACTTAAAGGAGAAGGAAAAAAGGAAAAAACAAATGGGATGTTTCAAGGTGATCTTAAGCCATCTGTTTTCTTCCCTGTTTGTCCCCCAGTGCTGTTTTCGTATAGCACGAATTTGACTTATTAGCCCTGAAGAAACCTACATAAAGACCACCTTCAAAACAGAATCCAAATGATTCATTTAAAAATATTGGAAATAGCATTTTTATTCTCCTTCATTCTTCTTGTAGCTGGAAAGTTTGTAGCCCAAGTTTGAGCTACAGAACTACCCAGTTTTCTAATTTTAAAGCAGAATTTAGTCTTCTCAAAAGCTGTTTCTGCTCACCTCTAAAGTATTGCTGATTCCATGATACTTAATCTTATATCATCATCTATTAAGTAAAACACTCTTTGTTTCAATGCTCAGTCAGCTACTTTTTAAAGTTCCCTCAACCTACCAAACATTTTTCTAACCATCTACCAGATTAACTTCATATTATGCCATTCGACTCAAGACATAGTCAGCACTGCTGTCAGGAGACAGGATTGTTGAACAAATTACAGTAGATGTTTATGGATTACACCCAGGTATGGCATTATTTAAAAAAAAAAAAAAAAACAGTAATTGATAATCCTAAAGCAACACAGTGTAATTTCTGACCACTTTCAAAACATCATCTTTATCAAAATTCTGCCCACAGAATGTGAAATCAATATATGGATGTTGCTGTAAAATTAATGAGCTCCTCAACAGGCTGTTGGAGATTTTTATTTTGAATCATTTCTGATTTCTCTTAAGTTGCACATACATACATTGGTTGAAAAATGTATCACAGGACAAGAAAAATCTACAGGAGGATTTGTACCCTGTAATTATCTCCACCAGGCATATATTCTTCTTTCCCTGAACAGATAGACATCAAAATTAAGTACTTTGCCTTAATTTGGTTGCCATTGCAAGTTCAAATGGGATACAAAGTGAAATCAATATTAGTGAAATAGATTAGACTAGAATTAGAAGGTAATATGATTAGGTTCGCTTTGCTATACCTTGTAATTCTTATCTGCAGTATTCTACCAATAGAATATGGTTATCTATTTTCTGAAACTGTAGGAGGTTTTTATGCTGTACTGTCCTTATTTACTCTGGTTTGAGAGAATACTTCTGAAAGATCCGCCTGCCTAGTTCCTCGTGACTTAGGTCTGGAATATCTCATGAAGAGATCTGGGTTTTGTATGTACAAACAAAACTGCTTCTTAAGAAACAGCACTAAAAATTGTTTCAACAGTGCAATACAGAGAAAACAGCATGTGCTCGGTCCTTAGGAAACATGCTTTTCACCTCTGAACACAAAAGTGCTTTGCTGCAGCAATCCCAGAGCCTGGTAACAAGGAACATGGGGAACCGATGCCTCTGCTTCTCAGACTTCACTGCAGCCTGACCAAAACTTGCTGCATCAGCCAAAATACTTTGCCATGCTTACTAAGATGAAGGCTGCCATGCAGAGTGGTATCTTTATAGAACTCCCAAGGGGCTGAGTCAAAGGTTGTCTCCAATTAAGGAAGGTTCTTCTGAGCAATCAAATGCAAACCATGGGTTCCTTCCAATGTCTCTAGTGCAAATCTCTTCCCAAAAGAATGGGGAATTTGTTTTGCCAAGATGCAGGCATACTACATCTCTACAGGAATCTCAATGCAGTAGAGAAATATATCACAGAATCACAGAATGGCCTGGGTTGGAAGGGACCTCAAGGATCACGAATCTCCAACCCCCCTGCTGGGCAGGGCCACCAACCTCCCCATTTACTAGACCAGGTTGTCCAGGGCCCCATCCAACCTGGCCTTGAACACCTCCAGGGATATCACCCTTACAGTACCTCAGACAATGAATCCACATTCTCACAGTCGTAAAATCGCAGAATCATTAAGGTTGGAAGAGACCTCTAAAATCATCTAGCCCAAATCCAACCCACCCCCCCATCATGTCCAACAAACCACGTCCCTCAGTGCCACATCTCCACATTTCTTGAACACCTCTAGGGACGATAACTCCAATGCATTACCACTCTGAGATGAATTTTTTCCTAATATCTGTCCCGAAAACAAGTCTCGCCATGGGTCCCACCAGCACCAGTGACAAAGCTGGAAGTGGCTTTGTCAAGAGTGCCCTTAATCTTTGAGGAGCCTTCCTCTGGTGACAAGCAGGTTGAGAAAGGAAGTATTCCTTTTTCTCAGCAAACACTTTCCCACTTCTGAGATTAATGATTAAGCCACAATGTCTTAAATTAGAACTCCTCTTCCTGGATTCAAAACCGCTCTTCTTAAACCCTGGGATTTTGTCCTGCCACTTCTATGCTAGGCTGAGAGAGCTGAAGATCTGGAGAAGAGAAGGCTCCAGGGAGATAGTGGCCTTTCAGTATCTATAGGGGGACAGTAAGAAAGAAGGGAACAGACTCTTTAGCAGGGTCTGTTCTGATAGAACAAGCAAAAATGGTTTCAAACTAAAAGAGGGGCAATGTAGAACAATATAAGAAAATAGTTGTTTACAATAAGGGCGTTAAGGCACTGGCACAGGTTGCCCAGAGAGCTGTTGGATGCCCCACCCCTGGAGACAACCAATGCGAGGCTGGACGGGGCTCTGTGCACCTGATAGAGTTGTGGTGTCCCTGTTCACTGCAGAGGAGTTGGACTAAGTGACCTTTAAGGGTCCCTACCAACAAAAGCAATTCTACTATTCTAGCAGCAGAACACCTCATATCTCAGATACAATTTTTTTTTTAATCCTTATCATGAAGAGAAGAAGAAAGGGAATAAGTTATCTTCTGTCCCTCTCACTTCAAAGCTACCTTTAATGATTTTATCCCTTTGGACTAAAACTTGTGAGCTCAGAACTTGATTCAACACCAAAACATGGTGCAAGTTGTATAAGAACCAGGAAAAGTATATATATCCAGTGTTGCTGTGAAGGAACTTCCTCCTGAAGCAAGTGCAACTGCTCTCCCACTGCACGTCTTGCTAGGGGGTGCACAACAACAACGTGTGGCTTTACAGAGAGAAACATGTCACATGCCATGGCTTACATGCTCCCAGATTTCCATCTGCCCCACTGCCTATAGCAAGGAGCAGCAAACACACAACCAAAACAACACTGGGAATTCTATGCCATATGCACACCACTTATGCAATTCCCCAGGGCCTCAGAAATGAAGAGAAATGCAATAAAGCACTCTCAAAGAAAGAGGAAAAGGAAGCAGGGTTGACACAAGACACAAAACCACCGTGAAACAACTTAGAAGCAGCTCTTGAAAGGCTGGCATTTGCAGTTAATAACTCAACACAGAAAAACTTGAACCTGTAAAAAAGAAAGTTGGCAGCAAATGACAAAACTTGTTTTCCCTGTTTCTAACACAACCCTTGAGGGGCATGAAAAAATGACCTTCTTCAGTGGGTGAAGTAGTGCAGTGCCACAGCAATAACCAGAAATGCAATGCAGAGACACCAGTGCTATCAGATCGACACACAAGGACAAAAGAACTGGAAGGACAGGGCAAATTAGTATGTGAAAATAAGAGAAGAGAAATCACTTGTAATCAGATTTTAATCTCATTAAGGATTGCTTGCTCATTCTTTTCATTCTGCTACCCCACTTTCAAAGGTAGCATCAGCCAGAAATCATAATTATGGTAAGTCAGTGAGATATTCTAACATTCCCATCTGATTGAAGGGATGCCACAAATTTCAATGTACATCAAAAATCTCATTTATGAAGAAATATATCAAGCTATAAGGAAAAATAAGATTTCCTCCTTTTTAAGTACATTAAATAGAGTAAATCATACAAAGTATAGCATCAATAACATGCACCGTCTCATATTTTAATTATTGGTAAACATGCTTTGATGCAGGAAATGACAGGCGTGACATATATCCTACCTAACCTAGACAGATGTATATCACATACCAACTCCTTAATTTTGATTTAGTGCAGGTTTATTACTTGGAATGCAGCAAGCTGTTACAGTAAGAAGCCCAAAGATACAGGAAAATGCTGAATGGTGACAGATGTAAGAGAGAACTTTAACATGAAATAAAGTTAAACGGAAGTTTCTACAATCAACCAAGTCTACTCAGCCTGTAGTCTATTCACATGCAATCAAAGATCATATTATCTAGACCTTTTGCAAGGTCTTGAGACATCGTACAAATCCCATACTATTCTGCTAAATATTGTTTTTCTTTTCCTTCAGTGCTCTAGATAGCTGCTGGGGTTTCTTCTAGTCAACACAATTCTACCTGTACTGCCTGGCCATCCCTACAGTACTGCATCTGGCAAACACCTTCCACACGAACAGACTCTGGTAGAAATAACTGGACTTCGGTAAAATTAATCAGTGAATGAATTGTGGAGTTTTAGCATTTTTAGCTGGAAGACAGACAGGAGAAATGCAGTATTTTAAGTTGCATATTGGTACCCACAGAAGTC
Organism: Gallus gallus; assembly: GCF_016699485.2. Lineage (NCBI taxonomy): Eukaryota > Metazoa > Chordata > Aves > Galliformes > Phasianidae > Gallus > Gallus gallus. The sequence goes on along the minus strand of NC_052536.1, from coordinate 50,383,132 downwards.
CCATCCTACTCAAAAAACAGTCATTAAAAGCGCCAAACTACCAACAGAAGAATAAGCTTACAATGTATCATTCACCACACTATATAACGCCTTACTAATGAAAGTGTGAAAGTACAAAGTTAAACATAACACAATCTAATGTTTATATATTTATGTTAACAAGAAAAGGATGAAATATAAACACAAAAAGCCAGCATTTGCAAGAGCAGCTTCATGCAGTGAGGAACAATATCTAAACCACTGTTGCCTTTTTTTTATTCTTTTAAATTAATTTAAAAATACTGCATGTCATGAGAATCAATGACTCAGGAAAATCACGAGACTTTACTGCATGTCATGACAATCAATGGCATCAGAACCAATGGCTCAGGAAAACTGATCTTTTTTTTTTCACTCCCTTGCAAGTTTTTTCCATTTCTGTTTGACCAGAGTGACAATCTGAACTCAACAAGCTATCCCAAATAAAGTTTTCATAGGAAAAACCAAACAAAAAAAAAACATTTCACATTTCTTTCAAGAGAAAATAAAGACCATCAAGCATGTCTACCTAGGGCTCTTGCAGATCTCAGGCTCTTCCCCAGACCCATCCTCAGCCTTTTCCCATCTGTAAATAGAAGACTACTTCACTGAGGAAAAACAGATTTATTTCCATACTGTAATCTTTCTCCTCCATTTTACATTCATAAAAGGTCTTATCTCCCTTTGCTACTCTAGCTAATGGTCTTCATGGCATTGTAATAAATGTTGCAATGAACTCTACCATATTTTCTTTATCTAGAAATTGAGTCTTTAATCAAGGAATGCCATTAGGTTAGTTTGGTAAAAGCTATATTTGATAAACCAATTGGATGTTTTTATCCCATTTCTTATTTATCTTAGTGTATTTAAACATTGATTCTGAGCATAGAGCATTACCTGCCACCATTTCTTCAGCATATGTATCAGATTTGGCTTCAGTAGAAATCCTTGCTGCCAAAATTACCAATTTATAAAGTAATCCCTCTCTGAGGAAGGAGGCTGAACTGGAACTTATCTGAGTCCCCACACTTGAACATACTGAACTCTGCAACTGCATTCAGTACAGATATAACTTCCTCTTTATTGGTCACATCTTCATGTCCATGGTCAGTACTGTCATCCTTTCTGAAATAAAGATGTCAAGTATCCTTTTAATTCTAGGGGCTTCTTCAAAACTTTTTTCTGTACCATTCCCATAGCATAGATATGTCTTGCCTTTTCTCATTGTTTAGTTTTTTAGATGATTCCTACATTTCTCTTGTTGAAATAACTCTCTACCTCAATATACTGATATAAACAGTATAAACATCTGATTTGCAGAGGATGAGCTTTTCCATAAGTGTAGATAGCTTCCTTTTTCATTATCCAGATTTCTTGAAGACTAGACCTTGTACTTCCCTAATGTTAAGGAACCCAAGTATAAAGCTGTGAGATGTCCCTAGCAGATGACTGCTAACCTCATTTCAGAGCCATTTGACTTATCACAGGATTTTTGTTGTTTTCTCTAAGAGTACATGAATGCTTCAGCATCTTTTTTTTCCCCCCCATATATTATTTTCATCTAAAAAACTAAGGAAATTAATCAGTTTGTATTTCTCACTAATTATTATTTTTAAATAAGATTGCCTTACACAGAAGTTTGATTTGCAATCCTTCTGCATTTCAGCCCCTAAGAACTGCTCTGGTTTCACGGCCCTGATGCCACATAGGAGAATACTGAGCATCTCAAAAGTAAAGCTGCTCTTCATAATTATGTCTATTTAGACAGATGTAACTAACTTTAAATCCTTCTCCTTGATTTTTTTTTCCTTGTGACAGTAGTGAAGATGATGTATTAATCATATATGCAGAAGCCTCAGTTAAAAATCAGAGCCCCATTGAGTGAAGTCTTGTGCAAACATGAAGACAGACAAATGAAGGAATTGTGGTACTTCAGAAGTCTGTGTGGGGTCTGCCTCTGATTTCACCTGGATCAGGCTTTTTATGATTACGCCCATTCCTAACCTTGATGCAAGAAAACATTGCAAGATAAAACCAGAATGTGCAAAATGTAAAAAGGGTGCACAATGCAGCTTCATGAGCACTGAAATGAATTATGCCTTATTTTTTATTCATATCTTCCTCATGGTTGACTGATTTTTTAAAACTGAATTTAACTAAGGTAACGGTCCAAGACCTCTATCACTTCCAACAGAAGCTTACTTTTATTTAACTTTCCCCTCCAGTGAGTTGGTTTGAGCTGCTATCTGCCCTGCGTTGCACATACATGGCCCAGTCAAGAGGCTAACACTGCGTGCTTCCCACATGGTCAGCTGGATACAAGCAGTCAGTGAATGGACAAAGTATTTACCATGGCAAGCAGCAGAGCAGGGCTGTGGCAGGGCAGCCTGATGTTTCTATTTGAAGCTAACCGTTGCACCTGATTTTCATAAAAATTCAGTATCTTGCAAGTTCCCATTTCCCTCCTGAAGTTATCCAAAAGATTCAAACACTTATAGGAGCAGGGAGGAAATAAGCACCAATATTTGGAGTGATTTCAGGCACCTTATTTCCCTGGTTAAAACAGATAAAATTTGGTTTACTTGTGCTCAGTGGCCAAAGGGAAATTGTTTGAGCAATACTGAGTCATTGGAACTGTGCAGACTTACCCAGGCTCAGGTTCTGGTGCTTTGTATATAAACAGTCCCTGGTAATTTTGAGAAAATAATAGCAAAAGCAATTAACAATATTTGTAACTTTTATTACATCACCACATTGCCATCTCACATTAATAATCTGCATTAAAGTCACACGAAAGCATCCTTGCAGGACGAAGCTTAAAAAAAATATTAAAGTTTTAAGCTAAATTAAGATTCCAGTACCCAAAGAGAGGATTGACTTTTTCTTTTCATTCTCATGCATAGCACACAAGGTGAGAGTCAGCACCATTTTTCATGCAAGTCTCACAAAAATTAAGTGTAAATAAGACATATTTCTGAGTGTATAATGTGCACATTAAAAATACTGTCTAAAGATATCAGCTGTACAGAGCATGAATAATACACTGACAAGCTCGTGAAAGACTGATGTTCTTTGAGCTCATCACTGCATACTTGAACAGGATATGAATATTTTATATTCATGCTAGCTGTCATATTGCAAGTTGAGATGCTTGTACTAGAAAGGCGTACATGTAGCGCTACTATTCATGCTTACATTTACCCTGCAAACATCAGCAAAACGTTTCTTTCTTGTAAGCATCTCCTCCCCCTCCCTCAGTCTTTAATTCAGGCAAAATTATTCTAAAGAACTACATATTAACAAGTTAAAAATGGATGATAAAGGGCCTCTGAGTATTTAACCTAGACAGGAGGAAAAGAGAACCTTATAATCCAATACTCATGGTGTGCAGTGAGTATAATTGTGTGCTATGGTAGGCCACTTCTGACTGCTGCAATAAGGTCCATTGAGTACAGTTTGCAGTGGAGGAGCCGGGGGGAAATGGAAGTTGAAGAACATACCCATCCATATATATTCTGAGGAGCCCATCAGAATCTGCAGAAACTAATATACAGTATGGAAATAACCTTTAGTGAATGCAGTTCTCTTACTTTGTATCTCAAGTGATCACAGCATTATTTGATACAAGCATCTACTAGAGCTGACCCACCAGGATTGCTGATGTACTTAGCAACTGTATCCCTTGCATTCACAAAGGAAAAAAAAAAAGAGAGAGCAGTAGTATCTCCTCCTGACAAAGGTCATGCTGAGCTTACTTGGACCATCAGAATATTATTACAAGAATCCACACTGTATCAGTGTGACTACATGCTTTTCTAATCTAAGATCAGTGATACACCCCACTGCCAGCTCTTCACCACCATTCTGTGCTTTGCAGGAATCTGTGTGACCACACATTTTGAGCATTCAAGTGGCATGCTTGTGCACTGTGACTTCATTATGGACAATCTCAAGCTGTAATTCTTTCAGTCCCGAGCAACTCTATAGTTTGTATTACATCTTTATACCAGGTTTTCAAATCCTACTTTCAGGCTACAATTTGCCTTCTATTGACACCTGCATAGAAATCACCTCCCAGACTTCTAGCGTAATCATCCCTTAGAGTTTCAGAGACCATACTGAAGATCCAGGAATCTTATTTAAGTCTCTTTCAAAATGACTTGCTTCTTTAAGCCAGACTACTGCAGGGAAAAGATATCTTTTTTAATGGTTCAGAAGAGGTCATATCATCAGATAAAGGAGAAACTACCAAAGCCCGGTGACAGTAAGGCATACAGGGATATATGAAAAGCTGTATTTAGTCCCTACACTGATGGCAGATCATTAAGAACTTTTTTACATGTACATTCAGATACACACTGGCTCCTACCACTTGATATCAGAGCTCAGATTTATCATACTCCACTTACTGAAGAAAAAAAGAGTTTTCCTTTTTTGCTTCAAATATATTTCTATGCAACCTGTACAGAACTCTATTTCAAACATATATAGAGGCTCAAACTACACCAGACTTCTGTGCGTAACCACATTTCAAAGGCTTTACAATTTGAAAACTGTAAAAAAATTACTTGATTTTTGTATGAAAGTATTTTCTAAAGAATCAACCTTTTTTTTCCCTTTCCTAATCACTCTACACATCTTTACAAGACATCCTCACCATATTGCTTTAAACTAAAACCAGCAAGGTTAAACTTGAAGAAATCGCATAGCAATCTATTTATCCTTTCTCCCTCTTTTTCTCTCTTTTGATTGTGTTAATTTCAAAAGCACCAAGAGAGGATAAACTCACATCAAGATTATTAAACCAGTCAATGTCTAGGAAGCCCAGAGATTTCTTCCACCTCCTGCGGCCTCTGCAGTCATTAAAAGGGTGGACAATCTAATCCAATCAAGCTACAAGTTGTTACATCTCTATTTATGCAAGAGGCATCTGCAGTTTCTGGAAGCTATTGAGATACAGCTAAATGTAATCTAGTCTTGTCAAGATAAGGTAAACACTGGCACTACTTCTGTGGGATCAATCATAACTGCCCAATTTGGAATATCACAGTCTGCCCAAAAGTCACAAGATCATCAAGCTCCACCAAAAGAGCTGGGCACATGACCAAAAAATTATCTCTAGATTACAAGGTTCCAATGCGATTTTTCATGTCAATCCAAGCTTTCTTTAAAAACTGTTACCAAAAGATGTGAGTCAATGTCACACACAGCTTTCACTGGCCTGTAGACCTGAATTGCTCCCCAGGGTCTATAAGAATATGTATTTAATACAGATGCAAAGAGAAAACTATGAACCTTGTACCACGGTGTACTGTCTGCAAATTAAGAGGGCTCAGGACAAGCCTAGCACCAAGCAGCCCACTGACTTCCACAACAAGTGGATCAGACCACTTCCTATCACATGTGCTCCATTCCTTTCTGCACAGATCCTTGGGAGTCAATAAGCTGCTCTATTTTCTGGGTAACAGAACGTATACTGTCTGCAAACACAAGTTAACTCATAACAAGCCATGAATCTATAGGCCTTTTCTAGGAAGCCACTCAAAAAGGGAAAGTGAGGAGGAAGGGGGGGGGGGGGGGGGGGGGGAGGGGAGCCCTTTGCCTGGTACCAATTACTTCTCAAAGTCACAATAATATACCATGAGCATTATATGGAGCTCCTTTGGCTCCATTCTTTGCTGATGTTTCTCAATCTCTTTTACACAAAGATATCCAATAAATGCAGTATTTCTGTGACCTACAGCAAGCCTGCGCACAACTGTATGTGCTATATACTGCTCTGCTTTGCTCCCTGGCACTGCTCTTCGGTGGCTGTTACAGCCCATAAAGCCATCTGTTAGGAAAGCTCGGTCATAAAATTATTAATGCCTGTAGCATAAAACCAACCTTAAGTAAATAAACAGTACCAGAAGGCCCAGCACAGAATTCTGGGATGTTAAATTCACAGGAAATGCACAGAACTATAAATCTTAATAATAGTTCTACATGCAATTATATATTTGCTGTGTGAAACACACAGAAAGGCTAGACAGAAGTTGCTTCTGAAATAACGACACTGCAGATTTGCCTTAGAGTTGAACCCCCCATGAAAAGATTTGCAATATTGTTGTGAATCCTTTTGACATTTAAAGCTTCTGGAATTGCGCAATTACATAAGAAAGTTCCTAACTGAGAAGCTCACAACACACAAAATTCTCAAAGCCTAGAACAGAACAAAGGAAGAACTGCCCAAGTCAGAAACATTCAAATTTTTTAGAGAGTAAAGCTATGTGTTTTGGATATACGGCATACCAATCACAAAGAAAACAATAAGAAACTCAATATAGCTTAGATCATTACCACTGTAATAGCAAGTCTTGAGTAAAAAAATCACACAGGACTATCGCCTCAGATACTTGGTGCCAGCTCCCACCTTGATACAAAAATGGAGCTTCTTCCCCCTCCTCCACAGCTCTAGTCAGCTCTTCTAGCCCAGGGGGTGTCCAGAAAGCCTGTCACCTGGCTGGTTAGCTCTCACAAAGGGGATGCTAGGGGCTCAGCCTGCTCTGCTCCCCAGCCCTCCAGAAGCCAAGGCCTTATTTCTGCATAGCACAGAAGAACAGCCTGTCACTCTAGTCTGGGAGCCTCAGATATCAACGTTTGCTGGAGATGTGAGCTTCCAAGCATCTGCCAGAGAAAGAGAGAAGCTGTTGCGCTTCAGCATTAAGCATATCTTTCAAAAAAGGCCTGATGTTAAACTCATTAACTGGACTTCTGCAAGGCCTTTGGCATGGTCCCACACTACATACTTATATCCAAATTGGAAAGATACGGATTTGAAGGCTGGACTGTTCAGCAGTCCCCCTTCTGCTCTGCCCTCATGAGGCCTTATCTGAAGTACTGTGTCCCATTCTGCAGCCCCCAGCACAAGACAGACAGAGCTGTTGGATCAGGTCCAGAGGAGGGCCAAGCGTCTGCTGGCCAGGCACATGAAGGAGTAGCCGGTTTACAAATGGCAGCCTGGCAAAGGAAACCAAGATCTGGCTAGAGACAGACCACCAGAGTATCAGAACCAATGCATACCACTCAGACATACAGAAAATGTGGTTTCTCTAAAAATGCAGCCATTTTAAGCCTTAGTCCCATGGTATCTCCCCTTCAGGAGTTCTCTGCAACATACAGTAGGGCTGTTCAGTTTAGCGGGGATGATACCAACTTTGAAGACATTTTAAAAGAAATCTTTGGACATGTCTCTGTTATTCTGGAAAAAAAAAAGTATTGAACAAATGTATTACTTAAACAGAATTCCTGCCTTCCGGGAGCTCCTGCTAAGCTTTAAAGCCACAGTAATCCATCAGGAACAGGGCAAGAAGTTGTTTTGTTTTACTATCTTTAAAAAAAGGTTTTTAAAATCTTCCACTGTGATTTTAGCACTGCACTGAAAACAGGAGGCTTTTTTCCCCCAGAAGGTTTTTGTTTTCTTTCCTGCAGCTTCACAGTGTCATCTCCACTTCACGTCACTCAGTTTGTACCCACAACCTGTGAAGCTTTCACTTTTTAAATCAAGACTTTCTTTCTTAACCATAGAGCAAAGGTCTTCAGAGCACAGAGTTGGAGACACAGGGGTCTTTATTTACAATATGATGCATGTCTGGGCTTTCTCTTAAGCTAACATAAACTGGGTTGTGACTTTTTCTGTGAACCACATTTTGATATGTCACATAAAGAAACAAGAACCTTTGATTTGTCTATCGGAGTTAAGACTTGGAATATCCTGAAAACGTACCTCTCTCCTCTCCGTAGTTCTTAATTCCTTTTTCCAAATGAAAACAGGTGAAGAAATAGCAGGCAAAAAGAAAACGCATCACCACCATAATTCAGTATCACTTACTCAGAAGCTGGGGAAATTTCAGTACCTAAAATGCGACTCTGTAGAATAATGCAACCATTCAACAGTACAGAGGACGCCAAGCACAAGCTGGGCAGAACAGGCCAATAACTGAGGGGCAGGACTGTAATTAGATTGACAGGAGCTTGCCAGGGATCAAAAAATGGAATGCAAAAAGCAAGGACTCATGACAACCTGCCACATCTATCCTGAAGAGTAGTGTTTGCTCTGCAGATGGGGAGGGGATGAAAGTCTGCAGTTCAAGGAGTGGATCTGCACAATTGCTAAAGAGAGTAGCAAAACTAACACAGAGGGGAAGACAAAGGCAAGTGTTCCAAACAACAAAGTTCTGTGCACAGGTTGGGAATGAAGGGTCCAAAATAGAGCTTCACAGATGAGAGAATTAAGGGAAAAATCTGGACTGGACCGAGTAACATGGGAAGTTTCATCTGAAAAATGAAATTTGAAATGAATATAATAAGCAACTCACACCCCCACACAGAAGGGGCTGCAGCTCAATTTTCAGACTAAGACTTCCACAGTCTGAGTACTGTTTCTAGCTCAAATGAAAGTTCACATCAAAACTTTTGCTCATGGCTTTCATTTCTCTGTGCTTCATATCTGCCATCCACAAGTGACTCATGGCTATTGAGAAATGCAGACTTTGGGGAAAGGAGAACAAAGAGCAGCAATATTGGTGGAAATGGTTTATTTGTTGGGTTCTTACACACAAACTGATCAGCTTTCTATGGATCACAAAGAAAGGCAATTTTGCTGTCATAGTATATTGCTAATAGAATAAAAACTTTAAGAAAACCACATGCATCATCTTCAGTGATATCCTTTAATGCCTTACCTCATGCTGTAGATGTAAACAGGATATCTTAATACAATTTTCTACTTTACTGGCTAGGTGATTATCATAACAATCTTTTACAGAACAGACATGCACCAATCATTCTTATCCAACATTTTATCCACTGTTTTTATCCACAACCACTGGGTTACAGACAGAGCTGTATTTTTACGTATCAATGATTAATTTCAGCAGTTTTCAGCTCCTCTACACCCAACCAACCACCAGGGTTTCTCCGTTTATTCAAATCAAAACCATGCATTTCCCAGTCTTCTGTGCAACAGGTTTCCTTCAAGAGCAGGGGGACTCAATAGATCAGTATTTTCTAAATTACATATGTTGAAAGATATTCTAGGCACTCTATAATTAGCCAGCAAGGAAAAGCATTTCTGATTCATTAGGTCAACTTTAATGGTTTCCTCATTAAAAGTTTTTGCTGTTAAGCTGACAGAAGCTAGAATTTAATAGTAGCTTCCAGCACTTTCTTTATTAGCCGATCTCTATTGAATCAGTCTTTATCACCTGAAGAGATATTTTAAATGGAAATTCCTCGGCCCAGAGCAACCTAGATTGACCAAAGGCCTAGAGATTGCTCTGTCCCTGCTTTAATAAACTGACTGTGTATATTGCTGCAAAGGTCAGTCCTCATTAGTCAGCAATAGCCATGCAAGATTTAACGCATTATATTCCAGTACTAATTTGTCAGTTGTTGATATCATCATATCCTTGTTGATATTAAATAGCTATTATCATAGGATGGAATTTATAAACATGCATCTCTGGAGAGCTTTTACAAGAAAAACTGTTTCCCTCTCATTCACCTCATAAGTCATAAGCTCACCCAGCTATAGACAGGATTAAGCTTGCACAATTTGGTTATTTCAAAACATACAAATTGCAAATGCAGTAAGAATTAGCTCACCGAATCCAATCAAGACTACTCTATTTTAATTAAGAACTATCCTCCTCAGCAGACTTACTTGATTTTTGAATGGCTCCTTAATAGGTGTCTTGCCTTGAGCCTACAAGTCACTTAGCACTAACTCCTGTTCAAACTTCTACTTTCCATAGGGAAATTAATTTGAGGAGCTTATATGGTATTTTTGGAGAAATATTTGTCTAATGACTGAGGTATTGCTCCAAGACTCAGGAGGTAGGGATTCAATCCGTGTATCTCTCACTGCACATGACCTTGAAGAAACTCTCCAGGCCTCATTTAGCTCAGACAAAAAATGAAGGTGACATTTGCTTTCTCTCACATTTGATCTGTCTGGATCATAAACTCTAGGTTGGCAGGGACTCCTCACAATTTGTTTGTAAAATGCCTAGTGTCACTTTACAAGCTGCAGCACTAATCTAAGACAAATTAAAAATAGTAATTCATATGTTAACATAGAAGTGAATTTTCCCATCATAAACTTATGTAGTTGCCTTAAGTAGGGTTGTTTCTTTCCAACAGTATCAGTGAAGAGGATGGAGGAAGAGAGGTCACATTAGACACAGACAGTGCCAGAGGCAGTACAGCTCCTGCTTCTTTCTTCTCATCGAGCTACCTCAAATGCTAATTGCATTAATTTGGAATTTAGCAGATAATTAACTAGGAAATCTTTGGTTAGATACGAAAAATGGCATGGAAGAGAAAAGGACTTCAGCCTCAGTCAGGGTGTTTGGCTTTGCAGGATTCCCTCATTTCAGCAGGAAACTGCTGCTCAGTGGGCATAAATATCTTGCCTAGTGGTCTCCTGTTGAGGAAAAATAAAACAAAACTGGCATGCACAGCGTTCAGATGTGACTGTCCATAGCTGGAAAAGCTTGCTGGCCCAGGAGTGACCTTGGCATCCAGTAACATTGCTGTATGAGGCAATGTTAATGGAGGATTAACATAGGGAGGAGGAAAGAGCAGCAGAACAGGGAATAGGTGGGGAAATGGGCAGGCAATAAAGTAGCAGTGAAGTGTCAAACACCCCCATACTCACCATAAAAAGCAGCAGAGGAGTATTTACAGAGCCATACACTGGAACCAGAATAATTCAGTATGACAGCAGTTTAGAGACTGAGGTTAAAAAAAAAATCATTTTAATTTCAGATAAGAAAACAATGAGTTCCAGGTTGCAAGCACTACAGTAGTACCAGCAAGTAGACACCTTGAGTTGAGTTCAAGTTGTATTTTTATTACTGTGAATAATTCTGGCTATCAAAACATCCCAACCGACTTCCTTTAAATAACATAGATGTTCTGAACAGATTATGTGTGCTGCCATCAGCAGCATCAGAACGGAGGTTGAGGCTAGCTGTGAAGGACTGTTAAAGTGGCATCCAAGTCCTAGGCCCTCTTCCAATTTTATTTTTATTTTTTAATAAAACTTATACAAGCTGTAGAGTGGCAGACTTCTTCCTGAACAGAGCAATCCTTGAAGTAGAAAATAGCAAGAAGGCTTAGAAGCATATGGAACCCATTAGAAATGGCATGCTTGCAGGGGACAAATTATAAATTGGATCAACTAGAAGAGCATCTGAAAAGAGCCTGTCTACAACTCCAACTCATGCGGACTGTCTGAATCCAGCTGAAGTGTTTCTAACCATAGGCTTCTCCATCATTTCTCCATCTTACCACATTTGGAAAACACCCAAAAGTGATGACAGACAGCTGAAAACCCACGTTATAAGACCCATGCCGAAAAGAAAGGGGAGAGGGATAAATGGCATGCTCACCTAGTCACAGTAATGTATAACCACTGCATCTTCAAAGCTTGCTGACCTCAGAGGAGCTGTTTCAATGGTCTAATGGAGACACTGCCCACATTTGTGCATAGAATCACAGAATCTTTTGAGTTGGAAGGCATCCTTAAAGGCTATCTAGTCCAACCTCTCAACAGTGAGCAGGGACACCTACAGTCAGGTGCTCAGTCTCATCTAGCCTGACCTTGAATGTCTCCAGGGACAGGGCATCCAGAACCTCACTGGGGACCCTGTGCCAGCGCCTCACTACCCTTACTGTAAACAACCTTCTCCCTTATATCCAAGTTTAAATCTCCCCTATTTTAGTTTGAAACCATGTTCCCTTGTCCTATCAACAATGCACCACTATGTTTGGGGTGCAAAGTCCCAAAGGTCCCCATGCGTGAATGGGATAGATGTGGCTGCTACACCAGCCACAAGTGACATATTGTGGGGTGCTCCCCTCCAGCCCAACACTTGCTATGAGCATGGATTTCACCCCTACTGGCTTCCTCCCCCTTGCAACTTCTGGAGTCTGACTGCTAACTTCACTATTTCATGCAGATACAGTGAACATCACCCTGAAAGAATAACAACCAGCCTTCACTGACATCAGACATGCAAAACAAACTTAGCTAAGCTGATTACTGTAATGTGGTAGCCAAGAGCACTGTTTAAATTTACATAGGAGTAGAAATGCCTTTGATACTCTCAGTACAATGAGGTGCCTATTTTTGTGGTCTCATGTTTCCTAATTACCTTAATACTCTAAGAATTAGGTAATATCAATGTACAATCACACTGGGCTCACGGCCTCCCATTCCACAGTGCTTGCAGGGAATGCTAATCTGATGCAAGAAGTCTGGCTGCAGTATCAGACAGTTTCTTAGAAATCATCAGCCACGTTTCAGGGTAAGGAAAGCCCTAAAACACCACAGGGCAGAGGAAATGTGATGAGCATGAAGGCAGCTACAAAACCCCCTTCTGCTGACACTGCGCTAAGGACGGACTATCCCCTCTCAGCCAAAATTGAGGATGAAGCAAAGTCTACCATCAAGTGCAACAAAAGCAATTCTGCCTTCCCAAACCTTTGTGTGTCAAGAGATACCTAACACACCATCACGCCCACGCCACCCACACAGACTGTACAAACGTAGCGCAGCTCAACAGTGCAGCTGTGGATGTGCCCTGAGAGAATGGGAGCAGTTCCTGGAGAGCTGTATTTCCATTCACCCAGCCCTCTCCAGTAACCCTAAAATTTAGGCATGGTGAAGTTGTATAGGTGATGCTGGATAATAGATGCTGCAGTAGCTGAGCATGTCTGTGGGAGCAGTGAAGCAGGGCCTTTTGTGCTAACCCCATGGTGTGAGCTTAACACTCCACTATATTTCTCCGTATGTTTATTTATGGGCAGATTTTGAAAAAGAAAGCAAAGCATCCTAAAATGGGAACAGATGGGATCTGCCTATTATCCCAAATCATTCTGTGACAGAGAACAAAAACAAGGAAGGCTCATGTGTGGCAACCTGCAGTGCAAGACACTGAACAGACCCCACTGACAAGCAGTATCTTATTGCATCAGAGATCCAAGCTGGCTCCCCGCTCATGTGCTTCCAGAGTTAGCTCTAGCTTGCAATAATGGAAGTACAGAAAGGAGTTGACCTTTGGTGCAACAAATGAACACAGCCAGGACGCATACGTGGGCTCTTGGGCATTAAAATAGAACAAACAAAACCACGTAGCTATCAGCAGCATTAAACTATCCACAGCTACAAATTGCTCTTTCATGCATGATACATACAATTACAGCATGCTTAAATCCTGGATTACTGAGACAATAGGTTGGTACCAGCTTTAATCCAAGTGAGTCATTAAGCTATGCCACTTCAGTAGGAATCTGCATACTTAAAGTGTCTGTGTATCATACAGTCCATCTGTGTAACACAGTCCATACAGCCCAGCTCCAGTAATTAACTACACTTCCTCATGAACATATTGCTACCATGTGTATCCATTAGCATCTTGGCAATATTTTCTTTTTGCAAAAAGATTGAAAGTATTAGTGCCAATGTGGTAAATCTGTCTACGTCTGCATGTCTAAGCCTTATGGCTGTTCACAGGGATTGTCTCTCTCTCCTTGTGTTAGACTACCAACTGCTTTGGAAACTCTCTTTCCATTTCAAATGCACCATGCTCCCATATTGAAATAAAATCCCCAGGAGATGACTAGCATCTGATGCAAGGCTAACAAAGGAGGGCTGTTAGCTGCTGATGGGTGAGTTGAGTTGGAAAGTTTGTGGGGAAAGAGGCAGTTCACCATTCAGTGCAAACCAGGTTGTCAGACTGCCCTTCCCCAGAGACGCAACCACACATCTGCTGGGAATCTTCAATGGTTCATCGGCCTCCTCTTACAACCCAAGGAAGGAAAAGTAAAGGGTAGTGCGCAAGTATGCTGACAGTTTTAGATTCACAGTTCAGGAACAAAACTTAAAAACAGGCTCTTCCAGAGACTCTGGCATAAACCCCAAACCACTGAAAAGTAACAAAAAAAAAAAAGCTGAGGCAGAACAATGCACTCAGTTTGCTTCTCTGATCTCCAATAACCAATCTGAACCAGTAAGCCCACACCACAGCACACTGCAGAGTGCCATCTCAGACCAGTCCTGTCTTGCAGGACAGACAGCTCAACCCTCCAGCTCATTTCTCATGTGTTTTTGGGAGTAAATACAGCAAGGGCCAATGTGGGTATTCAGAACATGGACAAGCTGTTTCTAACTGTGCAAAAGGACTGGTGTCAGGGGCTTTACCAAGGCTGCAACACCCCTATCCTAAAACTCCATTAAAAAAAAAGAAATAGTACTTATGGTTTTGCCATAGAACTTCCAGAGAACTTATGAAATCACGAAGGCATGCAGCACTGCTATTTGGCCATGTAACTGTAAAGGATCACAATGAAATCTAAACAGTATCTGGTAAGTTATTACTCCCAAGATACAACTATAAATGCCAAGCTTTACCATCAGTAAATAAATGGGAAAAATACATAGGGAAAATCCAAACAGATCTCTGACTCTCAAGTTGAACTGAGTTGTGCCAGAATTATGATTTGGCATTACCTGCTAATCAGTGCCATGAGAAATACCTCCCCCTTCGCTTCCAATATCTCTAAACGGAAAGATTCACTTTCTGAAACATTTTAATAAATGGAATGCTAATTAAAATCAGGCTTGTGACCAGAAGTGACCTCAGATTTTTACACACTAATTAAGATAACTGATGTGTTGCACAGACTAAAATATGTTTTTTTTTTAAATAATATTCTGTGGACTCCCCAAAATAGGACAAAACCTCAAAATACAGAACATTACAGAATGAGAATACCACACACAAAGAAATAAACTGAATGCATCTACAATTTATATATATATATATTTTTTTTTTTTTTTAAGATTATCTTTGAGTTGAACCATATCCCCTAAAATGCCTTCTGGGAATATCAGTGTCAGAACTTCAGGCTTAAATCCTTCTGACAAGACAGCACCCAGACCACCTCCAACCACGTATTGCAATCACTGGATTCCTACAAAGTCCCACTGGGCAGAAGCAGATTTTCTTCATGCTGCACAGCAGAAGATATAATCCACCTAAGAAAACAACCCCAGGAAATAACAGCAAAACAAGATTCAAAAACTGCACCTCTTCAGGGCCGTGGAAACTGAGCAGATGCACAGTGAACTGACACGACAAACTCTGACTCAACTAACTGCAGCAACACATTTTAACTCTATTTGAACTAATGTGGAATAGATGTTTTTTTTCCCCAAGTCTACCTCGGAAAATTCAAATCTTTTCTGATTTCTACCTTCCAGATATTTCTGCTGAGAAGTATTTTGATTTTGCTCTGATTGGGCATTTCAGCAGGAAAGGAAAAACGCTACCACTTAGAGCAGTGTTTAAAGCAGAAGAAGAATTCAAAAGAAGGAATAATTTACTGGAGATGGAGCTGGCAACACTGATTCTTAATATTAGCACTAAGGATTGAACACTACTTGTGTCCTAGCCTTGGCACTCATCTGTAGCAGCAGAAGGGGTGAACCAAAAGAGAACAGAGTAGAGCGCGCTGTACTCTTAACACCTATTTTAACAGGAGAGGAAGCAGATTCTGCCATTAATAAAATGCCATGGAGCTCTGAAGGGGCCAGCCAGCTCTGCTCCGTGTATCAGGCCAGGTTATGGACAATCTACCATTGGCTCACATATTTTGGAAAGCAGTACCACAAATACAACTTCCATATTCCTATGCTGACAAAGATCTTCATTAGGTCTTTAAGGAAGCGAGGTGTGGGGAAAAGAAAGAGCAAGGATTCTTAAAAGCAGATACATCTCATACGGCAAATAACAGTGAGCTGAAGCTATAACTGTGCTGAAGTTACAATAGCAATTTTCTTTTGTATTTCAGGGTTGGATGACTTAAGACATCTCACCAAAAAGCCAAAAGGTACACATTTGCACTTCATACTGGGTTCATGCCAGAGGAAACCTCCCATGACAGCAGCTGTAAAGAAGCACCTGCATTTTAGGCCAGAGAACAGAAGCCAGATATGGGCCAGTAGCTGCCCTGTGGCTTGGACACACTGTCTCAGTGGGATAGACATCAATTACAGGCAATAGAAATCTGAACTCAAAGCCGTTTACTTCATTTGGTTTTGGATAATTTCATACTTTTTTTTTTTGCATGAAAAAACATAGCTGAGTTTGCTGTAGAAACAGGTCCACTTTTTATTCTGTAGATGACATTTGCCTTGAAAAATGGACTTCAGAAAAAAAAGCTCTTATTTGAGCTCAGAGGTCCACAGTTTACATTTACATACTTTTTATCACAAATACTCCCTTGAACTCTGACTTATCCTGCTGTACATAGCAAAGATGCACACTTTTCAAATCCTCCCTTGAAATAAGCCCCCCTGACCAAAGTCACTAGAGACAGGATGTATGTTTGTCATGTTTGTACAGATAAAAGATACCTGTGGTTGAGCTACAGATAATCCATTTAAAAACCATAAGCAGTCCTCATTCCTTAAACCACAACACAACACTGATTACACTGAACTATGCCTGCATTCCCAGAAAGCAGCAGCTGACATACTTCACTCACTGCTGCAAACCAGGGCAGAAGGTGATGATGAGCCAACAACACCTGGCACCTCAACCTGAATACATTCTTCAAACCAGTTAGTAAAACTCACTACAGTCATTGTGCAAACACCTCTTAAGATTAATTCCAGTTAGTATTTAATATTCATGATAATTTATAATAATTCAATTTGACATATGATAATGAATCTAAAAGGATTTGTTACCTTTCCAGACAATCACAGTCAACATAAGACTACAGTGTGTAAAAAGATCTGTGGTTCCTTTGAAAACCAACACAGTTCTGCTATCCCTACAGATTTAACAAACTCAGGGCAGATGGAATTAGAAACAGCACAGATCTGCTTAAAGTCAGCTTCAGCAAGAATCTGTTCACAAGCCGTAAATTAAAGATAAGAATAACCTTCTTTCTCCAGACTAGCCAAGGCCAACGCCACCACAAACATCTGGACAATAGTGACTGAGAGACAGCAAAATCATTGCTGACCTCACCAGGGGCTCACTGCCAGCTTATAACCATAACATCTATTCTTTGTAGCTTTCAGGTAGCACAAATATCGCTCATCATCCTATAGTTACCATATTTATCTCTACTGTCAGTCACATTTTAATGACTTTAGAGACACCAGCATTTGATACTAAATATAAATCACTGCAGCAAAGGAGAGGTCAGTTGAATATTTGCACTACCACTCTCCAGTGAACTAATATCTGGGAGTGATTACTGTCTTCACATTTGAAGGTAAGGCAAGATTTCCGCACAGCTTACTGACTTTGGCAATGACTAAAGAGCCTAGAAGACAGAAATAGGAAATTTTGCTAAAAAAAATGACAAAGAAAGCATATTGCAAACCTGTAAACAAAACTCAGGAGTCCTGTCAGGAAAAGAAAAGAGTGAAGAATGAAATGGACGTGGTTAGACAAAGTCAACATCTTGGGAAGCAGTTGGTAAAGCGAGAGACAGATTTCATCGTAGTAAACAAGCTATAAAGTTCTCCCCAGGAAAACCAGGTTGCATTACTCAAACGTCTAAGACACTTCTCTTTTGTTATGACTTAAAAAAAAATCTTGGTTTTCTGCCTACTTGTTTACAGGGAAACATGTATGTGGCTGTCTGTTTTGGAATGATACTTTCAAGTCGAATGCTGGAACTTGGCCTAGACACATTCTCTGTGATGAACACACTTCCCACATAAGGAAGGAAAACAAGGGTTTTCTAACAAACCAAAAAAAAAGTATTTGTTTTGTTTAGTTTTTTTTTTAAGACAATTTTCTATTTTGAAAGATGTATCATTCACTATTAAATGTGCAAAACTGTACAAGAACTTGATAGCCAATAACTGTTAGAACTTCAGGAATAGGATACGTTCACAGAAACGTGGCTTTGTCAGCATCTTGCAGAAATTCTGAGGTATAATGACAGGCATGTGATCTCACAAAGCTGTTCTTTTATGCTCCACATTAAGGGTATTTCATCAAGCACTACGTTTGTTGTCTGAGGAATTCAGAGCAGAAGGTAGCAGTGTCGAGCTCTCCATCCCCTCAGCTCTCATATAAGTAGTATAACTGTGAAGAGATTAAACTTGTTTGGCCTACTGCATACAAGTAAATGTGTACGGAAATTAAAATGAAGAAAACCATCTGTCTGCCATCCTAGGAGCTATAGGAGGTCTACGACAGCAGCATCAGTGTTGGTCCATTGTACAAACAGCAAGATTCCCATTCACAGGCTTGGACAAAAATGTTTCTTGATACTGTTATCTTTGATCTAATCCCTCACAGATCTTCTCTCCAACCTTCTGACTGGCAGCAAATGCATCAGCTGGGTACACAACAGGCAGGCAACTACCCAAAGAATACAGAGGGGAGAAACTATCATAGAAGTAGTCTATGGTAGCCCCAAGTTGGAAGTACCACCCCTTTGCTGAGCCCAGACCCCCCAATTCTTAGTTTTGAAGTCCCAGATATAAGCTTTAGGTCTACAGTTCATCTTATTTCAATTCTGAAATAGTCCTCACAGACCCAGAGCAGTTGGAGCATATAGCAACATCATCTTTCATATTTTTCTGACAGCCCTCTTTCATTTCAAAATCAACAGTTTTGGAATGATTCATATATCCCACCTATGTCTGAACCTATTTAAACCTCACACAGAGAAGAGAGCTTTTACTGCTGAGATAATTACAGTCCATACATGGATGGAATTCTGCAAATTCAACATCCACATAAAGTGTCTGCAGGCTGTGTGGGTATGCCAAAACCCTCATTTGTCTTCCCAGAAATCAAAGGGCTTGCTTAACAAAAAATAATAATTTTATCCTCAGAAGTTTAATTTTTACAGAAGTTACATCATCCACAGAGGCATTGCAGCAGTAGGGAAATCAGAGAGAGAGAGGGGAAATACCCCTTCTGCCTCTCAGGATAGTTGCTCAAGGCCATGCTGAATGGGGCACTGGGCAGACTGACCTGGTGGGTGGCAACCAGCCCACAGCAGAGGGGTTGGAACTGGATTATTTTTAGAGGTCCCTCCCTTCCAACCCAAACCATTATCATCCACATAGAGACACAAAGCTACTCGTATGTACTGGCTCAGATAGAAAACTTCCAATTGACAAGGGGGAAAAAAAAAACAGGTCTTTAAATGTAAAGCTGACTAAAAAGCTCTTAGCAAGTAGTATGAATGTTTGCTGATTATAAATATTTACTGAATGGAGTAGGAGTAATAAATTTTATATGCCTACCAAGGGCAGTATATTTTCAGCTGATTTTATTCTTTCTGGAAGTCTTTATGATGCATTTATGAAGACATGCTTACAGGCAGGATTAAATCTCTCCTGTTTGCACAGCTACAACACAAAATATGCAAATATTGTGTGTGGTAAATTAAAGCAGTTTTTGTTGGCTTTTCTCTCACAAGGAAACTTGATTGCAGAAAGAATTTTCCCTTCTCCTGTTCAGCATATTAAATTAAAAAAAAAAATCCTTACCCCATAATTCCTATAACCTAAGCCCTTTTTTTTGCCTCATGCCTCTCCTTCCAGAGAAACTGTTGTGTATTTTGTCCAGAAAAAGAGTGCAGGACTTTCTCTACTTTGGAGTGATGAGCCTGCAGTGTGAGCAAGACAGTACTTGTACTTAGACAACAAGAAACAACTTACAGATTTCACAGATACTGATCACCAGAAAGAACATTTACCGTATGAAATTGAAATCCATGAATAATTCACCAGCTTCAGCTGATGACAAACCCAGAAGTGGCACAGCACTTGATGATCAATAATTATTTCTGAGATTTTTAGGAAGCTTGGCATCTTATAACTGAACAATTTAATTAACCATTGGATTTGATTGTTTAATTGCACGCACTATATCAATCTCTTCTTTCCTTTTGAATTTTGTGCAGGTGCTAAAAATAGTTCCCCGCTTCTTGAACAAATGCATTTCTCATCATGAATTATAAAATGTTCTCTAACAAGGTTTTCAAATAGTGCATTCTGCGTTACACTTCCGCACTCATTGAACTGCTAATAGCCTTCACATAATAAGTTTACTGGAAATTGTAGCTCTAAGTTTACTGAAATTACATTTGAATCGCATCTGTTGCTGAGGTTTATAATAAGTGACAGTACTAAGACTGAATCTGATTTTGTTCTGACCTTATGTCCAGCACCACACTACTCCGGCAATAGATAACATTTCCAGCAGTCAGAGCCAGAACACATACAGGGTGTCAGTCCATTCTTCAGAGTGGAGGGAGGTTTACGTATTTAACCAAAGAGACTTTCTTTCTTTCTTTGCAAATCTCAGAGAGAGAGATTGATTCATCAGTAGGGTTTTCCTGGGTCTGCTGGCTCTGTGGCATCAGCTTAGGATGCAGAAAGCCAGTTTGCTTTTTCCCATACCAGGTAAATTTCCACTTTGGATTCCAACAACTTTGAGGGCTTAAATATCTTGGAAAAGGTTACTGCTGTTTTTTTTTTCTTAAACACAGGCCTTTCCATTACTCCTTTTTACAAGGAGCTTCTGTGCTGAAGTAAACCATTCTTCTTCCTCCTCAAAACAATTCAGGTCTCCCTACACAGATATATGCTTCACCACATCATCCTCACATCTTTTTAAATCAACCTCCTGATCAGACATCAATGTGTTAAATCTTTAAGTCTTCTGTAACTCACTCTCCTAACAGCCTTGCTTGTGCACTCTTACATCCCAGTTCCGTAGAATCATAGAATATCCCAAGTTGGAATGGACCCATGAGGGTCAAATCCAACCCAAGCTCCATATAGGACAACCCAAAACCCAAGCTCTATGTCTGAGAGCAGTGTCCAAATACTCCATAAACTCAGCAGCTCAGGGCCACGCTCACTGCCCTGGGCAGGCTGTTCCATGCTCACCCCATCTGGTGCAGACCCTCTCCCTAACCCCCAGCCCCACCTCTCCCGGCAAAGCTTTATGCCACTGTCACAGACAGCAGAGCTCAGCGCTGCCCATCCACTCCCTGTGAGGAGCTGTAGGTCACTATGACGCTTCCCCTCAGCCCCCTCTGCTTTGGTCTGAGCAAACCCAGAAATCCTTCAGAAAATCATTGATACCCTTTAACACAGACTTTCCAAACTAAAATATTCCAGACTGGTCTCAGCTTCCATGAGTACAGCAGCACCTATGGTTCATTTTTTATCTGCCATGAGAGCTCGTAAATTATGTCTCATGCAATCCTGAAACCAAGTTGATGTACTGTAAACCATTACTCTGTCCTGGAAGAAATAATTTCTTATAGTTTCAATGACAAATACTATCCCTACCAGAAGAAAGCTGCAATGATTGAGAGAAAAACAGTTCACATCACTATATATCCTTATGCTGAAACATAGGACTGAGGATACAAGAAAATAGCAGTCAATGGTTCTTGTCATGTGCATTTTGTACTGCCTTTTAAACTCCAAATACTTCTAATAAGGTTTTTTTTTCCATTTAGTTTTCTTTGACCATTTTTCTGGCCATTCTTTATTCACTTTCTTAAAGCATTTTGCCTCTACAACTTTTACTGTCAACAGCATTCACCAGAGCACAAGGTATGACAGAACAATCATTGGAAAAGAACTATTAATACATACAGTTGCCTCAAGGGCCTCCTGTAAACAGGGCTAGGAATAGCACTGGTCTAAAGGGCAAGAACTACATCACCAAATGGTGATGTATCATGTCATATAGTCTAGAGTGCGTAGTCTATGCCAATTAGTAGTAGCATAGGCATTTCATTCTCTTAGCTCCAAAGAAAAATCCAGCCTGCAGTCAGTATCATATTCATATGGCAGACATTTGGTCTGTCTGATCAAAAGAATCCATTTTTGGCAACTCAGTGAAGGAATAATGTAGTACACTCCAGAAAAAAATGCAATAGTTCTATACAATGTCAAATCATAGTCATGATTTTGGCTCACATGGCATTTGTTCATGAACAGAGAATAAGAATTCATTCAATTAACATGCAACTCCTTGTAAATAGAAATAAAAAGGAACTGGCAATTCTGAAACATGAATATTTTTGTTAGATTCATTGTTCAGTGCATATTTACAAAATGTAACAACATAGTTGGGAATATCTTTTTGTAAATTTCAATGGATACCTTTAATTTATAACTTATGGTATCTGGACACTGATCCACTGACTGCTACTCTCTAGGTGCAATCTTGCAACTAGTTCTTCCATCAAACAGTCCATCAATCAAATCCATATTTCCTCTTCTAAATGTCAAAGTCATTAACACTTTTCAAACAAAGACAGAAGTCTTTCCTTATGACAGGGCTTAGGAAAACTTAAATATGATGATCATTATCTTTGATTTTAAGACCCTTCAATTTTTTGTCGTTGATTTGCAGTTGCTTGTAGTTTGGTCTCTCCAGAAGAATGATGCTGTAAGCATATTCTGGGTGATCTGTGAAATCAACACTGTTATTCAGTTGCACCTCACCTTAAGAAATGCTAACACCTGCACATATATTATAAAATATATATTTTATATACGGAACAATTTAATTATTTTAATCTGATCTAACCAACCTGGCTTTAGTTTCAGTTATTTGGGTGGAAGGTTTTTGTTTTTAATATTTTATATCCTTTTTGCTTCTCTGTTGCCTTTGTTAGCGTTTTGGGATTCAGCTGATTATTTCTCCTTTATAGCTAGCTTACAAGTATTGTATTCTATTCTGGATGATATGTATTACTACATTTTAGAATTACAGCCACTTAATTTTGCACCTCTGTATGAGCCAGCTCCTGCTATGTCTACTCATGTAAAATTCTCCATAACTAATGCTACTGAAAACAGCAGAGGTGGGCTTCCTTCCACAGCACTGCAAACAAACATGAAGTACATGGCTCTTTACTAGAAAACAGCATGATCCTCTCAGCAGTATCCACGAAGAGTGAAGAATTTTCACCAGTACAGTTTACCTCAGTCAGTCTCCAAGTCAAACACAGCACAACTAAAGAATGATCTGGGAGGTGTGAATTGCCCTAGAAACTAGGGGAGCAGCAATTCCTGCCCTTCTGCTTCTGCCCTGTTCTAATTTCTGGTCAGTCTGGCCCCAAAGGCTCTAAATCTGATATTACATCTGCTCTAGGACATTAATGATTTGAACTATAAATATTTATTACCATAAAAATCTAGTGTATTATGTTACATGGAAAAGTAAATTAAGCACTAATTTACTTTTTTTATTTCAATGCCTTTGAGTTAGCTTTTTTTTCCACAGCTGCTGTAGAACAAGAAAAGCTTTTTCTTGGGGATTTTGGCTTTGCTTTTTGACTCCACTTGTCTCAAGTATCTCTTAAAAGTTAACCACAGTTGTATCAGCCTTTAAAAGACTGCAGTACTGAAGTCAGTGCATTCAATTCTGATGTAAAGCAAGCACAGAAATGAACTTCAGACACCAAGGGTGGATACAGTGGGTGACTGATGCATCGAGTTTAACTACAGAAGGCAACAAAAGCTCAGCAGTGGATATGGAACAGAAGACTACCTAAACTGCCCATGCAAAGTTCTCCAGTCCTGAATATTTTTGCTGATTTTGAGTATTTCGTGCCATGCAAGACGGAGACTCAGCATCTTCTTCCATTCTGTACATAGATGTGTCACAGACATTTTAGGAGTCATATTTCACATTTTAACCAGAAGCTCCCATGCTACTATTCATCAAATAAGTTACTAAAAACTCCAGGTTTTGACCAATGTCCAGATATTATGAATAACAATATCCTCTGTCTGCATTTTTACATGCTACTCACTGTGGGACTTGATCAAAACCCTGTCTGTGTAACCAGAGCTATCAGCAGCAGCTCTGTACACTGTGATGAAGCACAGAGAACAGGAGGGCTCTGCCTTCCCACAGGGGAGCCAGGAGCCACTATGTCTCAGTAAAACGGCCAACTGGTGTGAAGGGAATAAATCTATTACTGCAGTCTGCTTCTTTCCTTGAGAAGACAGTCTGGAGAAAAATATTATTAAAAAAAAGACTGATAATAAACAAAGCTTCACATTCCAAAGCTTAGCCTATTAACCGGCAGAAGCTAGGTATGTCACATTGTGACATTTTGCACATATTTTCAATCCATCTGGTACCGTCCAATATTGAAAACAGGATATTGGCCTAAATGGGCAATTAATCTAATCTTCTCCAGCAATTCCTATATGTTTCTTTTTATCTAAACATATGCCAATACAGAATTATAAACAGTGTTGGAAACATCTGAATTTGATATACTGGAGGTCACTGAAGAGCACACAACTCTCTTCCCTCCACTCCACACAACTCTCAGTGTATACAGTTTTCCCAGAATTAATTCCTATTTCATAAGTAACTCAGTTTTTAGATATCGTTTACTTGCTTAGAAAATAATCAAATACTCACTTGAGCCTGTGAAATTAAATTGGCTTTTTCAATGGTTAAAATCAGCATGGTAAATAATCTTGAGATCTCACAAGGAAGGCACATAACTGAGTTGAAATAGTAAAGCAATTCATCTTCAACAGAGCAGCACATGGTAGCTCTGAAAACAGGGCTCTAAATTATGACAATCATGCTAAAATATTTAACACCATTTCTTTGGAGATTTCTGTAGAAATCCAATAGAAAAGATCTATCTTCTTCTCACAAAATAAATGCAAATTCTCACAAGGCTGGATAACCATATTATGCCTCCAGTCATATCCTTGGTTCTTTCTTGCTATGCACTCCTGTGAGACCTCCATATTACCTGATGCTTAGAGAAAGTTGTTTTTTTTTTTAATGGCTGCTTTTTCCAGTCTTCTGATACTCATTTTTTCAGGCATCATCTCTTTTCCCTTTCACGTCTAACAATTCCACTCATGGCTAAGAACTGCTTGTGCTTTATTTTTTATATATCAACCATTTATGATTTGGTGCATTAAACAAATCGACTCACAGCTTACAATTTTCATGTTGCCCTGAGGTTTAAAAAAACCTAAACAAGCTGAAAAAATAAATTACTCCTGTGCACTGTCCAGTTAAACTCAGAAGCTATTTACAGTCCATTCTTAAAAAGGATTAAATTCACTTAGTGTTGACACACACCACATTTTGGTGTTCTCTTCATATCGAACACACACCCAAGGCAGCAGTACTCTTGATCCCCAGACACGCAACACATCTGTGTGCCAAATTAACCTTTGGTTTGAGAATTGCCTTCAAAAGGCAACGTGACACAAATGAGCAGAAACAAATTTGGGTTCTTTCTCTTGTTGACCTTCACTAGCTGAAGTTACTTATTTAATATCTTTGGGATCACCTTGGAACAACTGCTTCACTATATGGGTGCAATGATCAATCACTTTATTCCAGCTATGACTTCCAACTAATAATATAAAATGTAGGTTTTGAACAAAAAATTGAAGGGGTGAAAGGGCTGTTTCTCATTCCAAATACAGAAACCATTTTGAGCCCAAAGTTGTAATCAAATTACTTTGGTGAATGAACCTTGCTAATTTCTTTTTTGGCAGCTAAAACTAGGACACTAGTTTATATCTGTGAGGAGGTCAAATATTTTTAAGAGAAAGAAAAAAAGGTATCTTAAATGTGAAATAAATATTGCATATAACTTTTTTTTCCCCCCCACATTATTTCACTTCACTACACAGCTTATCCCAACTAGAGAGTCTAACAAAGTGCAACCCAGCATATTAAAGTTCATCTCAGTTTTGTTCTGAAATAAGAAAATTCCTCAGCCTTCCTTCATCATCCATGCTTTCCAACTTTCCCGCTTTTGTGTTTGTTTCCATCAACTTATTGCTTGTTTTGTCAAACTTATTACATCACATCTTATAATATATATAATATATGCTTCTTCAGTGGGTAAATTAGAAACCATCTCTGCTGTGCCCAGCCAAAAAATATGCACGAGACAGACTTCCTAGTTGCAGTTCTTGACATCAAGGAAGGTGTGCAAATGGTATTTTTATTGTAATTAGATTGACAATAAACTAACACTGATCGATAAGACACTGTCAGAGGAATTAAAGACTCATCAGGTTTTTAGATCATCTGTATTTACATAAATGTTTTTCTTTAGCTTGTATATTCTTGTACAGGTTTGTGAGAGAGCCAGTTATCTTTACAGTAATAAACCAGCAGGTTCAGTCAATCACATACTACTGTAGCAAAAAAAAATCAAATAGAAAAGGTGTCATGTTGATGACAGGGACAATACACCAAGAGCAAAGGTCAGAACCTAACAGAAGAGGAAAAGAACTGAGAGCTTGAAGAACAATTCAGAAAGGCATGTATGCAGTTATAAAACAACTGCTCTTCTCTGAGACTGCATCATGGGGTCATTTGCAAGGGCTCAATGGACAATTGCTATTAAGAAAAACAGCCCTGAAATTCAGAATAGGTGTTTGATTTTAGTAGGCTAGAATCTCTGAAAACTCCAGACATGCAATTTTGATTACACACTATCCATCATGAGTTCAGGTTAACATTTCTCAGTCATTCTATTGTAAGAAAATTACGTGGTTCTTGTTAAAGCAATTCCCATTCAAGTGAATATCTAGCAGTTAGGAAAGCTTGGGCATAATTAATTATTACTAAGAAGAGTAAAACATCCTAGATAGAGATAATGCTGGGACAAGCTAAAAACTACATGTGTGCTATTTCCCCTGCAGCTGTTTAAGAAAACACTAAATGGTATAAGGCACCTACAGACAGTGCTTGCTGGGGAATGTTGTTCCCAGCACCTGAGAACAACTTCTTTAGAAATTATTACCCATTAGACTTCTACAAAAGAATTGTTTTCACAATTTTTTTTGAAAAGAGCTACACTGGAAGAGGCTCAAGTTGGAAATGTTATTATCAGATAATCTTTTGTCAAAATAAGGATTGATTGCTTGCTTTTTTTTTTTTTCAATTATTTCTTACCACCACTTCTGCAGATGACTTCTGGAATAAAACTCTGCCTCAAATGGTCTCTTTTCATTAATTGTCTCCAGACAAATCAATTTATGATGTGAGAGATGTTGACAGCATGTTTCAAGAGAAACTAATTGCATTTTCTAAGTTACAATGACAATTAGTCACGTAAAAATTAAGTGCTGTGAAAATATTTTATAAGTGTTTCACTGTGAAGGATAGATGGTACTTCAAAATGCTAGTGGAGCAATAAGCTCGTTTGTCAACATAATATTTCCTTATGTAATTACGGAACTGTGTGCACGCTGACCACTTTTCTTCGCTCCATTAGGGAAACTAACTGCCAGCATTAAGAATAGCATGACAAAAGATCCATTTTCAAGTATGAAACAAACAAGAATTCCAGTCACAAAGCTACTTGCACTGTTTTTATTACTGACTTATTTCATCTATGCCCTTTAACCAAACCCAGGACTTTTCCCAGGCCTTCCAGGAAAAAAAAATGCATTAAGGAAAAAGGGTCAATTACTCAACTGTCCTTATGTTTGCTAATATAAAAAAACAATTAGCTTAATTGCATCTAAAATATTTAATCTAAGGTCTAGGAAAAAACTTTCAACTACTAAAGTTGGTGACACATTAGAATATAGCTGCCCAGAGAGATCATGCAATCTCCTACCCTGACCCTGAAGGTTTTTAACAGCTATGGAGGAGATCCATCCTGGTGTCAGCACAGAGCATTGGACTCTGCTTCCTCTTGAAGCCCTTTCCAGCCTGACATATCCATTATTCTCTGTTTATATGCACCCTGACTCTATGAGCACACTGCCGTACTGTTGCGCTCTGATACAGCTGAAGCTGACAGGGCTTGTCATAAGCATAGCGCACAGCCAAAATACCAATAGCTGCAGAACAAGAGCTTTTCTTCAGCAGTCCATGGTTACTTATTATTAAGACTTGAGGCCTCTACACGCTTCAGTTTCCTTGAAGATATTGCAGCATCTTTTAAGTTAACTCAATACAGCTTGCTTTGTCTTAAGCACAAATAAAGACCCAAGTAATACCAAATTCATTTGTCATCCACAGTGAGTACAGTCGCCAGTAAGAATGAGTATTAGTTTTATATGCGTTATCTGTCTTTTAAACAAGAAATAAACTATGCAGTAAGAAATCGTTAAGAACAAGTCCTTGCTATAGTTAATAAAAATAAACCAGATTCTTAGCATAATCTACCCTCAAAAGAGAGTGAAGACTAGGTATCACACTGATTATTTTTTCATCCTTTCAAAAGACCATTGTACTGTTCCACAGCAAGATGTGACCCAATTTGAAGATAATAAATAAAAACAGATAAACTGTACTTGCTAGAGAAGTAATCACTTTCTTAGCTATTTTCAGCAACTCCACAGATTGAAGACTGATTCAGTAACCATTTGCCTGTTATTTTATTTTTAACTACAGTCATAAACCCAGCTGATGGCCTCAGGGAGGTTTCTATAGCTGTCCCACCAAATACTATTTCTGGTCAGTATAGCATGACTACTCCCTTCAATATGTACTCCCTAGTTTGCTCCATTACCCAAGAAACCACATTTTTCCACTAGCCTAAGATAAAAATCAGGTAGCAGTCATGAGATCTGATGGGAAAATATGGTTTACATAACCAGACTTTTATGTTCAACAATTAAATATACCATTTCTCTACAGTGTACATTAAGTTTAAATGGCCAGCACAAGCAAATAAGAGAGGCTGCAAGGGACAATGAACTGGAAAAACTCTTAAGAGTTTCAGAAGCTGCAGGGAAGATACAGGGAGTATTATCTTCCCATCTGAAACAAAAGCATTTTAAGCTTAGAAATTCCAAGTGCTTTTTTTTTTTTTACATCCCCTTTCTGTAGATATGTTTGAGTACAGAAGTGTGTATGTAATGGGTGCCAGAGAGATTGGTAACACCACTCTGCTATCTCGCATTACTACCAAAACACTGTTCTGAAGTTGTTTTGGTTTACCCCATTGACAGCTAACATAAGCAGGATTTCACCTGACTATCAGTCTTGCTTGTTTTAATTGTGTTGAAGGAACAGGGCAAGATTTTACAGACAGATTAGTTTTCATGGACTAAGCCATAACATCCACAGAACTGCCTTGGTTTATTGAAGCGCATTACTAGGTGGCCCTCCTTCCTTCCCACTGCAGCTCATGGTATTTCTTACACTTACAGCATAATATGTTAAACAAAGTGATCTCTGGTGTTTACCATGTGCTGTACATTCACACAAAAGATCACAGATCCTGTTATTCCAGCATAGGGCTGCTCAGGATACACATCTGCACACAGAGGAATACACAGGATCACATACTTTATTTTTTCCCTGAATCATGCAAGAGGAAAACAAAGACTTATCAAAGCTTTATCCCTACAGATAGGGGTCCACACAGACTTATTAGCTTATATGGAGAACAGCTCAGGAACTTCCCTAGGGTGTCATTCTTTAGAAAAGGGGAAAGTATTTAATTCTTCTAAAGTGGAGCAAAATGCCCTGATTCTCATTCACTCAAGGGACAAAACCTCAGTTTCTGCATGACAATTAATTGTAGTATGTTGTTTCTCAAGCCCTAGATTAGACAAACTAATTTAGATGAAACAAAGTGCTTCATCTGTTGCCTTGTTTTCCTTTAATGCTTAAAGTATTTCTCCTCACCTCTCCCCAGCTCTGAAGAATATGTAATTTTTGTCCAGTATGTCTCCTGCTGGGTGATTCACATGCTGTTCTTAATTTGCCCCTTCACATTTGAGCAAACAAATTCACCCCTGTCCAGGACATCCACATTCCCTCTTCTTTCTTTCCAAAGGAAAAAAACAAATAAACAATTTTGGTTTGGCTTTTTCAAATAAACAAACATCAGCTGTTCCTTCATTCTCCATCCTCAGCTCCATCCCCACCTCCCCAGGGAACCAGCCCTCCACATACCTACACACCACTGTCAGTGTATTTGGAAAACCCTTGACCCCAGGTTAGAATGTTCTGTATATGGCTGTTCATGTTCAGTATTCCTACTTACTCTTGTCTCTAAAAGGGATTTATTTATACAGTCAGCTGTTCATTGAAAGTTGCTCACTTATTACTTATATTCTGCATTGAGCTGTGCTCTCACAACAGCATCTGGTGCCTTTTTGCTCACACTCACTCACTGCAGTTGGGATGAACTTCAGCTCCAATCCCTCCAACTGCTGTCCCTCCCCTTGCTGTAAACCAGTGAGTTCTAATCAAAATACCTCAGGGCATTGTACAGTCTCTCAAAGTCACTTGTGTTGCTTCATCTAGCACTCTCTCTTAACAAGTATTTCAAATTGGATGATGGCACTAGAAGGTTTTGCTCAAATATAAGCAGTGCCCATTTTCCAGCCTTATTAAATCATAAAGCACCTGATTCACTTCCAAGGATTAGGTTCAAAATATCCTCTGGCTATACAGACCATTCAACAAATCGCATTAGAAAAGTAGTGCTACGCTAAAGTACCTCTAAAAGCCTGCCTTCCTTGGATTTTGCATGGTTACTATTCCAATCAATACTGGAATGATTCAAATCCCTCGTGAACAATCTCCAAGCCGCCTCCTAGGTGCTCCTCTTATCTGTACAAAGATTTCACAGAATTTTTGAACTGTTGTAGGGGTTCATAACAACAAATGGTCTTTTCATCATCAACTTCTTGCCACACCACCTCTTGTTTTTTGGATACAGTATAGGTTCCTTGGGGAATCCATTTCCATCCTTAAGTGTTGATGCTAGAGCCAGTTTTGTATTCTTAATCTCAGAATTCTAGACATTTCCAAGTTGGTTGACTACATATCACACTCCTTAAAACATTTATTCATTAAAAAATGATAAGCTGTTGAAAACCAACAAGCCTCCTTAGCATTCCCTGTCAGGCACAAAAGGGGTTATAACGTGGGACAGAACTCCTTTCTAAAAACAAAAGGCAAGAAACTCACAAACCAGCACTACATTTAATATTTCAGTTGGAACATCTTAGTTCTGAAAATAAGATGCTTCCCTCTTCCCCCCCACCCCCACACACAAAGGATACTAAAAGTGTGTAGTCCAAGTATTTTTTTCTGTTCCCTTATATTGATAATTCAAACTACTAATGGGAAGAAAAATCTATAGTGTTTACACCCCACAGTCAAAGAAAGAAAATGCCTCCTTCCTCCTTCACTCGTAGAAACACTTTTTAACGTGAGTTTCTAGAATCCAATGCCATGAAGTGTATATTGTCATTGGAATTTGTACATTGGAGACCTACAATACCACCTCCACCGTATCACCTAAATTAAGTTTCATTATAACCAACCTACTGCAAGGGTTAAACCAGTTAAATTCCAATGGAATTTCAACTCCATGCTCTCAGTAGTGTGACAAATTGAGAGAAAAGGCAGGGGCACATGAAGGGTGCGCTAATTTCAATCAACTCTGTTCCAAGCGTGTGAATGCCAGAGAATGATTGGATCTCAAATTTCATCCTGTGTGCAAGTATTGCTTTGTTGTGAACATTTACATTAGCAGTTTAATCCCTTTAGGAAAAGAATACTAAAAATTGCTTTCAAAATGTTCCCTTCATTAGATCTGTTGCAATTTCTCTTGAAATAAAAGGCACTGTTTGAGTGAGTGAGAACCTAGCAGATGAACTGTTAGAAACATTAGATAAGGACCTCTCAACCCTTAAAAGGAAAGAAATTGTACCGTACATTTCCCTACTGAATTGTTGCAACATTTTAACATCATTTGGGGGAATAGAATTTTAAGTAAATGCTAGCAAATGTGTATCACATGTTTAAAGAAAATCGACCACAAAATAGAATTTAAAATGTGCAGAGAAGCCACATTCATATACAGCCACACATTTTTTTCTAATCTTGCTTTTCTGCCCTTTATGGTAGAATATTTACAGTACTTTGCTGTGTTGGAGATGGAATAATACAATACCACCATGGGAAATCTCAGTTTTGTGCTTCAGCAAGTTCCCATTTCAGAGAATATTTTCTAAGATTGTCTTAACTTTCAATTTCTAGCAGCTCATCAGTGCATCCTGCATTGGAAACAGACATGCAGCACTTTTAACTGCTAGGTAAATAAAAAACACCCAGGCAAGCAGTACATGCACTGGTACTGGGCACAGAACCAGGTATCACATGCATGGGTGCTTTGGAGGAATTTCTTGTAGAAAGCAAAAGCTAGTCCAGTAGCATTTGCTTTAGCTAAATTAGTTCATGCTTACTTCAAGTCCTGGGATGCGTACAAGCAGTTTTTGTGGCCTGATGCCTGCTTGTGTCTATATCCTCAATCTTCCCCAAATCACAAACAGAAAACTGCTAGCTTCAAGAGATGTATATGATTTTAGCCTTTGAGCCAGTGACCTCAGATGAGACATGCACAAAGAGATATATACAGAGACCACTATAAATTAGTTGAGGCCCCTGTTGCCCTGTAGTAACTTGTGAGGATGATCAGTTTCCAGTCCCTTCCTTGAAATTACTGAATTCCTAACCTTGATTCTCCCCAGCACCACAATGTTTTGGTATAGTTTACACACACTCCAGCTCTCACAAAAAAGTAAACCAAGAAAAGTGTAACTGTGTTGAAGTTACTATTTGATGAATTTGCACTTTTCAGTGACAGAATGCTTCATTTAAATATTCCAAACAAAGAGAAAACCATTTAAACTTCCTTTTAGAAAATAGCTTTTTTCCATAAGCAGAATTTACAGATAAGCCTCTTACAAAAATTCTTAGCTTCTCTGCAGGTTTCTTGCATGCCAAATTAAAAATGATAATATTAGATGAATGGCATTGGTAAAACAGATTTTGCTGATGACAGTTGTTCACAGCACCTACATCACTCAAATTTCCAATATTCTGTTTTCCCACTATTTAGAAAATTAGATTGTTTTGTGTTTTTTTTAAACACATTTAATAAAAAATACTTTTCTGATCCACACAGAAGAGTTACAGAAAATAATAAGACTAAACTGGGTGCCAAAAAAATTAATCTACAGAAGATTACAAAGGAGTGTTTGGTAGTTGAGTCTTCAAAAATACATATATCTTACAGAAGCAACAATAAAAGTAACTGCAGACCACAGTACTCACACTCCTCCAGGTTCACTGCTGTGATAATGTTTTGGAGATAGGCAAGTGGGAGTGTACTTACATTTGTAACTGCTGCCATAAGAGTGGCTTGATTAACCCCACACAAGTTGGAATAAATAGCCTGCTGGAAACACCTAGCATTGTCTACCTGTTGTCTCTTGTCTGATAGACAAAAGGGCAATGCTCTCTCTGCTCAGAACAGCCACCCATGACTTTAAATTTGAAAAGGTTAAAAACTTCTGCTGACCTGTTTTATTGTTTGACATGCATAATGATACTGACAACAAAAACAAGTAAGCAAACCCTTGAGAATGAAAGCTTCCCATAAGCTCAACTCTTCATCTACCCTCTGACATCAATTGCTCAAAAGGACAGCCAAGGAGAGAAGGTCCGTTTGTTTGGAAAACTGACAGCAGTTAGAAAGCAGAGATATATGACATTACTTTCTCCTTGGCAGTTGATTTTTCATATTTTACATTCAGAAAAATGAACTTCCTAGACTCAGTCCTAACCTGCAAAGATGCAATGGATGCGAGAATGACCAGAAAACATTCTTCAGGACCAAGGCCCTATTAAGAGGGGACTGCACAAAATACACAGAAATCAAATTTGGCTTGGAAGAGCACGAAAGCTTCAAAGGGACCTAATTCTGGAAAGTATATAGCAAAGCATTTGAACATTTTCTTATGTTCTAGTGAAGCATGTGGTTAAAGTTAAGCATTTGGTTTTGTTCTTTTCTGAAGTACAAAGCAATGAACAGAACAGAAATAGTTATTTTCTTCAGCCTTCATATGCATTCTGTCTCAGTAAGGAACACCAAACCACACCCTCTGTACCA
Source organism: Gallus gallus (assembly GCF_016699485.2). Taxonomy (NCBI): domain Eukaryota; kingdom Metazoa; phylum Chordata; class Aves; order Galliformes; family Phasianidae; genus Gallus; species Gallus gallus. The sequence goes on along the minus strand of NC_052536.1, from coordinate 50,349,106 downwards.
CTGAGTCCACAGATTCATATACCTCTAAAAGATATCCAAAGTAGGACTGCAACACTTTAAAATGCAATCCCAGGCTCTGCAGAGTACCATTTAAATGAAGAGCTACATTCCAACCAGTAAGAAACCAACTTTGCAAAAACTCTTACACAAAACTTCACAACAAAGGAGGCTTTACTGATAAACCACTTCATATAAATTGATTGTATCGTATCTATTCAGTATTGCTTCTTAGTGCCAGAAGTTCAGCATTAGCTCAAAACTGCCTGGGTCTGTGCTTACACAGACACCCAGTCAAACAATTAGGAACCTAATCATTAAAGAGCTTAAGACAGAAAACAGATGTTCCAGCCAATTTTGTTGAAGCTGGGAGCCTCTGAAGAAAGACGTCTGGATTGTTTAGCTTGCTGATTTCTGCAGCGCCAGAGATCACTTTCGTTACTGTGTTTTGAAGCGGTAATTTCTGAATGATGATGCTGGCAGAACTACAAACAAAGAATTACACTAATCCAATCTGGCTGTTACTAACACATCTAAGACTGCCTTCAGATTTTCACAGGTCAAGCAGGATTTAAACCCTAATCCATTAATAAAGCAGAAATACACCATCCTAGGACTTTTTAAAGTGTCTTTGCCTAAAAAGGTGCAAGAGTCCACAGTGGGTTCTAGCATTTTGTCCTGCAGCAGGAGCTCAATAAAGTTGTTTATGTAGATTGGACTGCCAACAATCAAATTGCTTTAAGCAGATAAAGCTCTTATTCTAAGCATTTGCCAAGGAAATATCCTGGCTAACACAGAACTGCCTCTCCAGGGCCTTTCCACATACATATACCTTCAGTGTGACTGATAACCAACTGTTGAGTAACAAGAAGCATTCCATTAGCTATGAATTACAACTTCACAAAAGAATCAACCTTCTCCTCCTGAGTTTGAGAGTAAAGACCAAGTGCTGATCCAAATCAGTCCCAGTTTTGTTATCATCAGTGGCATCTACAGGAACTACTCAAGGTTTTCTTCAGCTTACTAGTTTTTTTTTTTTTTAGAAGAACTAAAAAGACTTCTTTTGCAATTTAGAACACTTCACAAAATGTAGTCAGAGTTTAACCCTACTGAAAAGGCCAGAATGCATTTAAACTTCTTACTCAAGCACTGGTGGGACCTAAATCCAAAAGGCATTTACTGACCAGAAGGGAAGAGCCCCTATCCTAATACCTGCTTGCATAACTTCATACTGCCTGCACAATCCACAGACAAATAAAATAGTTCTGAGTACTAGTACCCTGTTTTCTAACTGAACAGATGAGAGACAGTGACTGAGATTCCAGAAAGAACTGTGGCTGCCACTGGTTTGAGAGTCAGCTTAAATGGTGTGGAAGGGAGCATCAGCCTTAACATAGAAGAAGCAAGGTTTGCAATTGTTTATTTATGCCAAAGTTCCCCCAAAAGTTGAGAAATTCCATGAAGGTTGAACTATTTTATTCTCTTAGAACAAATAGAAGGATCAGAATTGCATGAAAATCGTTCTCTTGAGAGAAGCAAGATACTCATTTAGCTCTCTCAAATTTCCTTGTCTTTTTAGTGAGCATAGGAAATAAGCATCTATGTTTCTTGCCTGTGCTTTTGTTTATTAGATGAAAACCTAATCAGCCACCAATAGTGCAGCTTTTTTAGATAAAACTAAGCTCCAAGTCACAAGGAAATGAGCGAGGTTTCTCCTGCTTATGGCTACATATGCTTCTTGCTCATTAAAGCAATCACTCCGCTTGTGCAACTGAGTACCAACATGGTAAATTAACAGTGATATTAGCAGGCAGACATACCACATTTCCAAGCACAGGTCTGAATTTTATGAGTGAAATCTTATTTTCAGTTACTTACGCTGATTACTCAGAGCAAGAACTAAGCTGGCTTTTGAGACTGCATTTCTCAGCCTTTGAAATATTCAGGATTCTGGATGTAGTATCATGCTGTACATTGAAAAGATGCAATTTACTGTAAAAGCCTTAAATGTTATCCAGTGAAATAATAAGTAATAAAAGGGAATCAACAGGAGTAGCAAAGCAGGAAGATGTCTCACTGACATTAACACCTTGATGCTTTTGTTCAGTGGATAGCAATGGCTGAGGACTTCTAATACTACTCTACAGTTAGAGAGAGATCTGCAGAAGGAAGGAAAATAAAAGTGCTCTCTTTAGAGCCCTTGATAAAGTCCTCAGATCTTAGAACCCAGTGGAAAGGGCAATTACTGGTAAGATCACTTGTAAAACGAGAAATAATGGTTAAGACGGAAAGCCATGAGGAAGGGCCCTCACAGACATCGCTCCCTGATTGTAGTCATGGCTTGCTGCACTCTACATATCCTTTGACAAAGTTAACCTGGTGTCTGTCTGTAGGGCTACAGCTAGGTAAACCTGCATGTCTTCTGCTCCCTTAGCCTCCAGTCTTTGTCTAGCCAAAGCAAGCTGGTAGTAAAGGGAAAAGGCTTAATAGCACACCATCTTAGTAGAGACAGCCATACTTATTCACATCTGGCTCTCATCTACAAGAATAAGCATATTGTCATCTGTTCTGCTGCATAGGTATACAGGCAGAACATGCCAAGTGCAGCTCCATCTCTGCCTACTAATTAGATTGTTAGCCATTTTAGATCTCAGGATGCAATGAATTAAACAGGAAATCAGTGGCTTTAGCCATTTATAGTTTTGTACCCATATAGTTGCAAGGAAAACCATAAACCTTCAAAGGTACTTTAAAGAAACCTTTAAAAGTTTCTGATTTGCAGTCACTATATTTCCCTGCACACACACAAGCCAGCACAACTACAAACCATGCAATTAGAAGTTTATTAAAGACCTGGAAAGAGACAGAAAAAGCAGGAAGCTAACTTCAGGATTCCCATTAGTAACAACCACCTCAAACAAGCTGGAAATAAGTAGTTCTATAACAGCATAGAACTGAACTAGAATTCAGTGGGCAACTAAGTAAGCAACCAAAAACCCCTCTCCAGTAAAAGAGGCACAGTTCCCCCTTATCAACAGGAAACTCTCCTTCAGTCTCAGCAGCAGCTGGATCGAATCCTATCAGAGAAAGGAAATATATATGATGTGTCTAGGACATGTGCAGTTACAATAAGCAGAAAGATTGATATTGCTTTTCACTAGACCAGAAAAGGTTGCTGTAGATCCTGAAGAAGCATAGTGGTGCCTGATGTAAGCCAAGTCCCCCAAAACAAAAGTTAATTTGTGTAGCAAAACTCATAAAAGATGATCTCCACCATGCGCTCCGTGCAGCCATGCTCCCAAATTGTGAATTAGCATACAAAGAAAATCCATTAAATACAGTTAAGGCATATAGTTGTTTCAACTAATACTACCATAGGATCCATAAGGGAAAAAAAAACCCTAGAAGCTTCAAACGTTTATAACATCTTAACTAATACTAAGAGGGGAAAAAGGTGAGAATTGTTCCCAATTTGGTGAGGAACCCTTTTTGGGTGAGGAAGAACTGAGGCTGATAAAGAAATATCTAAGGAAGGCAGTATGAAAAACAAAAAAGATTCAAGGTACATTCCTATAATAAGCATTAGACTATATATACTGGCCAGAAAGCACCCAGTGTCCATGCTGAAAACAAGCAGCTTCCATTATTTCCCCCCTACTCCTCCATCATGGAAGTAAAAGCTCATATGTGCTCCAGCCTTACTGGAAGAGGCTAGGAAAAAGAAAATGCAGAGAAGAAAAATGTAAAGCAGAAACAAGACATCAAAGCCCTCCACTGCTCATGCCAGAGAATTGGTGGCCCATGGAATGCATCATATGTCTATCTGAGGTACAGACTGAGAATGGAATTCACATGCTCATGTTCAAAATGCTTTCAGCCAGACTACCCAGATGTTTGTGCACAGCCGCATATTAATAATGTTCTGCAGGCAGAATGCAATGGACGCACCAATCCTGTCTTGATGTGCAGAACAGCTGCAGGAAAATCAAAGGCACAATCATAATTCACAGGAGCTAAAATTAACTTCTTGTGCAAGCTGTTTAACTAAAACCCAAATCACATACACAACAGCAAAAGAGGAAGGTAACGCAGATGAAGACAACTAAAGAAGAAAGTATATCCTTGCAGTTTTTCTAGTTTTGGTTGTGATTGCAGTTCTTTTCCAATGTTCTCATCAATAAATTTTCACATTCTCTCCTTTCTGTTCTGTATGTTACCAGCTTGTGCTCCTCCATGGGGGAAGGAACTTAATTATTCGGAAAACTTTAAACCACAGAAAACTCTCTCAAAATAAATTAGATGAAGTACAGACTGCAATGAGAACAGAAGTTCTGACCAAACAATTTCTGTCAGAAAACATTATTCCATATAAAGTTATTGATTTTTAATGGTAGATTCGACACAGCCCACAATACCCTTCTCACTCATTTTCAGTCTTAGTATAAAAGTTGGGCTTTTGCAGGAAACTGAAGTTCTAATTCAGCTTCAGTTCACTCAAGAAAAGATATTTTCAAGTTTAAACATTTGTCAAAGGAGAAATTCAGATCTCCATTATGTAATCCTGAAATCTTTCAGGTAGATGCTTGAGTTATGGATATTTAAATGTATTATAAGACCACCAGAAATCATGTATGTCACTGTTTGAAGCAGTTACATGAACAGAGTTGAATCCTTGCCTGATAATCATGCACTTGAACAGTTGTGCAGTGCTGCACTCTGAAGATCTGTTGAAAAGACCACATGCTCTTTTTTTTTTTAACCTTCCCTTCCGATCTTACTTATAGTAGGAATCTGTAAGGATTCTGAGAACATGCAATACCATGTATATACTTGGCCAGGCATTCTAGGCAAAATTTGGGTAGAAATCAGCTCCATACACAGAGGTAACAAAGCAATTTACTATAGAAAAAAACCTACAAACTCATTCCAACATAATCAGAGCAAACATGAGCAAAGATCAGAGTTGTCACTATACCTGTCTTTGGAAAAAAAAGAATCCTCTACAGGGCATTCACATGCCATTAGCATTAAAACAATACTCTTCAACACAGGAGTTGTCTTTTAAAATGGCTTAGAAAAAACTCTTTCCAGTAGGGAATTTTGAAAAATAAATATCATGCTTAAGAGATCAGGCTGAACTGCATTACTATTTCACTTCATCTTGTGTGTAAATCTGTGCAGGAAAGAAAGCCTCAACTTCACTTGAACCCATAATCTATGCATTGCAGGCAACTTTGGTTACTTAAAAAGACCAAGTATACTCATAAGCCTGACACCACAGCAAGGGCGTACGGTCCAATAAATGCAACAAAAAAAAACAACAGCATTAGAGAAACAGCAGCAAAAATATTAACAAAATTAATTGTAAGAGTCAAAAGGCAGTCCTTTTGACTCTTACAAAAAAATCCATTCTGCATTAAATGATGTCTTGGAAGCCTAGGAGTCTGAGACTAAGCTTGTCAGAAAAACCTCACTGCAATGGTCTTGGAACTGCCAGGTCTTCAGGCCACACTACTGTCTTCTGCTGTGTATCTGTAGAATCCAGAACACAAGCATCCTCTTCTCCTGCCATCACCGCTCAGTGTGTAAGATCTTATTCAAATCTCTTCTGCTTGTACTCATGACCTGCAACTCATTATCAATTCTCTCATCACACAGATGTTTCTCAGACTCCTAATATTCAGCTCATTGCTTCCTCTTCAGTCAAATCCTATCTTCCCCGCACCAATTTTTGTCACATTTCTTTCTTGCATCTCTCCCTCTGACAGTCTTCCCCCTCAGTTATAACTATTTCAAGTCCCTTACAAAAAGCACCCTCCATTTCAGCTGACTATTCAGATACCAGCTTTTTCTTAATTTTTATTCTTAATATCTCCAAATATTAACTGTCTAGACTTATGAAGCAGAACTGGATAAGAATCAGTCCTCCCATACCATAATTAAAGCTCAGGAAACTTTGCCTTTTTTTAATTTCTTCTGCTGTTTCACAACTATATAAAACTAATAACAGAGACAGAGACATCTAACTTAGTAGACAATAAGTCTTGCAAAGGTATTCATATGGCAAAAACCTCAACCTATCTAATTAACAGGAGATTAAAAAAACTTGTCCAAATTTCATGCTTCTTGTGTTGTTCTCAGGGCTTTACCTCCTTTCTGTCAAAAGATCTTGGGATGAAAAATCATTTCAGCCATAATACTTCAGTCAGATGAATACAGTATCATCAACAGCTGTGGTTTCAACAGAGAAAAAAATCCCTGCTAAAAGGGTTCAGTTGCATTAGCCTATACTTCTCCACAGCTTTTCTCTACACAAAGAAGTTGAGTACTTCCTAGCTAAAGCTTTCCCAAAGACAGCTGTCAGGCCTGACACCTCCACCTTGAATCTAGTCCTCCCAAGGCACCTTTTACTGTCAGTGAGCAGAGCTGTACAGAGCTAAGAACATTTAAGTTTCTCAGCTTCTCATACTGTCCTGCCTGTGCAGAGGCACAGAATCAGAACAGCTGATCTAAACTGACTAAAAGATACATTCCATACTTAACAACACTGTGTGAATGGTTGTGTGATACTTAGCTACACACTAGGTTAAAGCACAACACAAAGTTGGAGCCTGGGTAAGGTTTGAGAGTGGAGAGAGGCTGGGAGGAATGCAGGGAAAGACTGTAAATTGAGTATGTAGACATCATATGTAGTTGGAATTATCCTACAGGATGCTGCATTCTCACAGTTCCTGTCCCAGCTCTAGCCTGTTTCTTCTCCAAGAAATTTTGCAGTTCTCAACTGATTTAATTACCTTCCTAACTGGATGAGTTTGTCCATATGCTGAGGACATATACAAAGCTTTATCACCCATGACTAGTTTTATTTATCTTCTGTTGTACCGCTCCAGCTCCCTAACATCCCTCCTAGTTTTTAATTGACTGTTACCATTAAGTGGCTCCCTTTAAGATGCAGCCAGCAAGGTTTCTTTAGCAACATCTTTTACCTTCAGAGTAAGGACTACTGGCATAACAGTCCTCATTCTAATTATTTTAGATTTTGTATCAATCATTAAGAACAGAGGGACTTCCAATATTCAGTTAAGAAACCAGCTAACAGCCTAAGAAAGCCTTTGTAAATACACTGAAGGTATTCTAAACTATTAAAAATGCTTCTGCCAAAGGAAATAAGTATGATTTCTAAAGCTGCTTTCTAAAACTGCTGTTAGAGATAGCAGGATAAGCTGCTGTAATCCTAGGTCTGGAAGCAGGGATACCACAGCTTTCAAACTTCTGTAGGCAGTAACCAGGAGACCTTTCTCCCCTCCCCTCTTTTCCTCAGCCTTAAACCTGTTTCCAGTCCACTGAAGTGGGAAATGCAAGCAGTGATATCATGGCCAGTTTCTGCCACCAAACAGATGGTGACTGCTGGAAGCCAGCAGCACAGCTCCCAGTCACTGAAACTTTATTGGGAGCGCCCACCACTGTGAATAAATGTCTTTAGACGGACTAATTAAAAGGACTCTCTTCATTAGTTAGGACCATCTGTCAGGCCACAGACCTGGTGGAATTGCATACAGGTGGACATTCCTAGGTGGAAATCAGCAGAAGAGCATCTCATGGCTTGTAAAGCTACTGTGATTCAGTAACAGACTAATGAGGTTTCATGCAGCACGTTCCTTCAGTCTGTATCCACAAAGATTTTTACCCCTCTCCCTCAGCCATATAGGTACCAACCAGCTCACTAGGCTCCAAAGCAACTCAGCCCTCCTAGTCAAACGTACCAGGTATCTCTGGATGCATCACGATGGCCAGTATCCTCTCAATTCTCTAGGTGTTTCCATGCATAAGCAAAAGGAAAAGAAAAAGGTTGTCAAAGATGACAAGAGATCAGCTAGCAAAAGCTCAAGCTTTCACTAACATGCCCAGTGTACAAAACATGTCACAAGACTAAAAGCCCAGATAGATAACCAGAGAAACACTTGGCTTTTTTTGTAATAAAACCTCCTGTAAACATCGAGTTTTGATCTCTGCATTTAGACTTCAAGTCTTCACACATGGTCTGACAGTCTTCCATTTATAACAGAACTCCTGAAACCCACAAGATCTGACAGCTTAGAACTTTAAAAACCAAAAATAAGAACATAGCACCACACTTTTTTTTTTTTACACCACATTTACTCCCATGGAAGGGTTAAAAATCCCAGTCCAAACACATTAATACAAGTACTAGCCACTACAATTCTCCACCACTATTCCTAAATGCTACCAACTTTTCCATGAGTGACAGCAAGAAAAAGGAGACCACTGCTAGAAAAAGATAAAGGTCAGGGAGGAAACATTTTCAAGAAAAAGTTGTTTCAGGCCTTAGTATACGTAAAAGGTCATTTTTTTTCAGTTATACATCACCTTTAGACAGTCACACAGTTAAGGCAACACAGACATCCAGGAAGCTGGCTAGCCAACATACAAAGAGCTTTAAAGAGAGCATAAAGGCCAATATGTTCCTACTTACAATATTTTGTGACCCTAACCTAATCATCATGTTTCATTATTTTCTAATTTTATAGCTCTGCTCTTTTAAGAGGGCCAGCCGCCAACATTTCATCTCCACTGGCCAAAGGAGCAGCCAAGTGTCTGCTTCACAGCCAACGTCAGTCACCAAGCCATAAGCAGCTAATAGGAGATTGCGAGTGCACAAAGTAGCAGCTGATGCCCTTCTACTGGAAAATTAGACTCGAGTTTTAGGCACCTATGGGTTCTCTTTTGACTTCAATTTTCACTGGGATCCAATTTAATATTATTTGATCAAATTTGGATTTAAATTAGAGCAGCCAGTGGAACAACAGCTTTGCGCCAGCTGAGGAAAGAACTACATTTTAAATGTTACATTCTTGTGTTTTTGTAAAGGAATACACAGGCAGGAATTCAAGTCTAAAGAAAGCAAAATGCCATTGTGCAATTTCAAGGCCAAACAGAAGCATGTATGCTGAAATCAGAAGACATCAACTTGAGAAATAGAACTTGACAGAAAAAAAACATTATTGCCCCTGTGTTGGTAACTACATGTTGCAGAGTTGCTGCTTATATCTAAAGCTGATCAGAAGCCCTAAGATGGTGTGTTCACCTCCCCCACTGTGTAAATAGCAGTCATGACCCTCATATTTCCTTCACCTGATCTCTACAAGCAGCCAAACCATTCGTAGTCAAGCTGTACAAAGCAGTAATAGAGCATTCCCATTACTTGAATTACATATTACTCCACGGAAACAGTTTCTTTACAAGACTTTGTTATAACAATGACTGGTGAATCCTTTTAACACTTTTCCAGTGAGGACACCAACACATTCATCTTGCTTGAGTCCATCTTAACTGAATTCATAGACGACTAACACCTAGAAACCCATATTAATGCCCTCTAGAAGACTTGAACCTGAGCATGCTCTGAACAGACATGCATTTGGATGGGGATTCTTCTCAAAGGGATACACTGAGTGGAGTTCTTGTCAAAGGATGTCTGGTTATGACCTGCGTGACTGGTCTGCGTGCAGCCAGTTGTTTTTCCAGGAGAAGCAGAAGCTGCAAGATCTTGTTAAAGTTTATGCTCATTGATTGCCTTCTAAGGCTGGATAGCACCCAGATTCACCAGAACTCCCTCAGACCTTCATCTAAGGATTTGCACTGAACTTCATTTGGCCTCTACTAGCATTTTGCAGAAGACCAAGCAATACTCCCTTCAAAGTTAAAAATCATTCCAAACTATTATTTTTACACAAATGAAATCAGCATTCGCAAAGAAAAAGCAGGCATCCCAAATTCAAGCAGCTTTTGCGGTATCTGTCTCCTCTACAGATGTAACTAAACATAATACATACTTCCTAAGTGGCAACATTATTAAATATGATTACAAACTTTTCCTAGACCATGAAGTAGACTTCAGAGAGCAGTTAAAAATGCATGTAAAGCATGAAGATGTTTCATCTAGCAAAGCTATAGTCAATTAAACAATTGACTAATAACATTCTTACAACATGCAAACAGACAATCTTGTAGCACACAGAACTCTATGTAACCATATTTATGGGGAAGGAATAACAACTAGGTGTGATCAATACCGCAGTTTCCCCTTAAAGAGATTTTTTTCCAGTACACATCTGAAATGCCAGTCAATACAACTGATTTGCAAGTTCATATTAAAGTGCATTCCCTACAAATTGTTTTCTGACAAATACAAAAGAGTTTCTGCCTAAGTTGATTACACATGGTGCTATAAAATATTTTAAACTCTCCAGTCATACCTCAGTAAGTAAATACTTATGATTTTAACTTTAACCAGCGCATTGCCTGTTGATACTGCCTTAGGTATATAGTTTGGTGTTTTTCCTAGGTAGCAGCTCCACATTGGAAGTCTAGGTATATGAAGAGAATCCTTCTTCAGGTCTTTCAAGTAGTGCTGAGCATCAAGCATTTTCAGGAAAGATACAGTTGATCATTTGCAAAGACGCATAGCAAACAGATTAAGGTGTATAGCACTGGTACAGAAAAGAAAAAGAGGGAAAACAAGTTTAGAAGTTGAATAGGAATATTTAAAGCAACCAGTCTTACATAGAACATCATGACTCGTCTTTGCAACACAACAGAAGTACTGGTAGTAGAGATATGGGCCTAGGAGAAGGAATGATTCATGTATGAGCTAGTGTTTACTGTAATAGCATCCTGAAACCATTGGCAATAGCAGAAGCACAAGGAAACAAGCAAGATCATTCAGTTAAATATGCCATTACAATGCAAGCACAGTTGTTTTAATACACACAGGCCAGTAGAAGATTGGTGTTCATCACCTAATGGCATATGATTATGTTTGCCTCAGAAGCAGATACAGACAGGCAATGAAGATGTCCACAGATGCTACACAAGCAATGAAAAGCTATATTCATGGGAACACTGGAAAAAACTTTGCCCTCTAGCAGATGATGTGCCTGGATAAAGGCAGACTGGTTTTTTCCCTTGTCACATATCAGGGGATAAATAGATGGTATAAAATCTTTCATTTCTTGATAACATGCAGCCATAAATGCCAGCTTGTTTTAATTAAAAGGCCAGAACATCAGCATTTAACAGGGATTAGAGATGTTGCTCAGAGAACTTCCCTTTCCCCTCCTGTAATATGCCACTTAGTATTACATTTCCCCACACCACATTTGAAAACTCATTTCTCAGCAGTGCTGTTTGGGATTCCCAGCATATTTCATAAATTCCACACAAAACACTGTGGAGATGATACAGTGCTCATCTCAGCTACCTAGGTATGGGTTTGAACACACTCCATTTGCTTCTACTGTGGTACAGTTAGTGTGAGAAAGTTTGTCTAACATGATCTTTTATTCTGCTTTAGAAGAATAATTTCCTCATGTCTTAAGAAGGCTGTTGCTAGCCACCAGCCTGGCTGTATTTGCTGTGCATTATATAAAAAACATTGCTGATCATTTCATACTGTAATATTTTTCATTACTTTAGCCTGTTTTCAAGACTTAGTCCACCATTAACATTTACTTCTACCTTACATTTGACATACTTCCCTCCCCCCCCCTTTTTTTTTTAAACCTCCCCTCTTGAAATCATAGTTTTAGAGGTTGACAGTGGTAATAAACTTAGGGATTTTTACTTTATGACATAACTGTATGCTCACACTGTTCTAAAGCAACTTGTATGCAAATAATTGAAGCAGACAAAGACAAGAAGGAATACCTAATTATTTTAGTGTTTTTTTAATTAAAATTAACTAAAGGCTGTAAGTCGGGTCTCCTGCAGCTGATAAATCCACCTTTACACACAACCCCTCAGTCAGGTTTCCATCAAAACACAGTTTGTAGGGTCATCGTTGTTCAGATGAATTTGGAGATTTGAGTGGTTGGGTTGAACCACCCTACTAAAAAGGTAAGCCAAGAATCTCAGGGGCTAATTTGAAATAAGAGAGTAGGGCTTTAAAACTAGCACCCAATATTAAGGTTGAAGATGAAAGCTCAAGTAGCCCCTATGGCCACTTCTGTTGTAATGAAACAACATACTTTCACCCAATACCCTGAAGCTTCAATTAGAAGTCAAATCTGGAAGTTTAACTCTCTCTGCTTTATTTAAGGCAACTTCCCTACCTGGATGCATACAGCCAGTATAAAACAGAGACAAAAATAGCCAAACTTGATGGCCAGCAATTACATGAGGGAACAGCCTCGCTTTCTTCCATGACCTCAATGCACACACAGCTGAGACTTAACCACAAGAGTATAATGATTTCAGAAACCTCTAAAGCCCTTAACATCAGTGCTGGTGGCAATGAGTTCCAAAAATTAAAAAGAGCAAGGTAAATAAATTACCTATCTCATATAGTCAGTCTTGTTTATATGCATCTAAAGGTGTGTGTATATACAGAAATGCACTGGCACAGTACTAGTTGTAAGCTACAAATTAGGGATCTTACTGCAGAGAAATGAGATTAACCATAATGCTGTAGTACATGAGAACATACGCGAGATTCCTGTAGCATGTCAAGTGTTATGGCACCTTAAACATTACACCTTATGCTAAATGCATTGGTAAAGAGCACACACTTCACACACTTCCTCTGGCTCACAAGACACAATCACTTCCCTGCAGAGCCTGGCGAGCAGTTGTACTTATGCTCACTGACACCTGCTGCATTTTTCCCCTTGTGTGGCAGAAGTCATCAGCTGCTGCTTAGAATAGCTCAGAAGTCCTTTTGCACAAATCCGGTAGAATAAGCTGACCCCAATACATGGCAGGATATAACCTTACATTGTAAGGCACTTATTATCCACCTTTTTTTTTTTACTGCATTCTTTCCCACTTCACAGCAGAGACCGAGGATTTGTTACATATTTCTATCACTGCACTAAATTGAAATGCTTTATATTTCACTACAGGTTTTCAAGTAGAAAGACAGGAACAAAAATTTAAAGTTTTATGTATTTGAATAACATTAAAATAACTTAAATGCCAGCAAGAGCTGCAGCAAATGGTGAGGTAAAAGTTGTTTCTTTATTCTTTCTACCACTCACACCAGCACTCTTTCCTGTTCTTCCCTCTAAATTAGAGACATGGTTATTTAAATGCATTTACTTAATTTTATTTAGCTATGCACTGGCTCCTTCCTCTGCAAAACAGATTAAAAAAATGAGCAGATAGCAATCAAAGGCATTAATAGATCACCAGTGACAAGGACATGGCTATTTTACTCTCTCTTCTCTCCCCTCCTTCTAAAATAACTTGAAGCTTACTGAGCTCCAAAGGGAACTGGGACTCTCCAGTTGCTTCTGACCCCCTAATTAGGGCAGCAGGGTAGAAATAAACCCTGACTTCTACCTTCATGACCTTCGATTTCTGACAGGGTTAGCCAGTCTGAAGTATATTTCAATAAAATTCCTCAGAAGGAGGGGAAAAGTCTGATCTTCCACTTCTGGTACAGTAGATTGGAGATGAGAATGTGACATTTTTATTCATCAAAAATAGTGATGCTCCTTTCACTTGAAATTGGTAGCATACTTAATATTACACTCTTACTTTTTAGTTAAAAGGAATTATCTCTAATTCATAAGTTCCTACTGGATGGTGAGTTCACTGAACATGACCCAAATTTATGACAGTTTTGGTTAACTTTGTTAGTTTTCCAGTAGATTTGATGTTAAAAAAAATCCCTCTTAACATGACCCTTAAAGGCTGACTTTCAGATTCTGCTACAACCTCCAACCAATTTCAATAATCTCTCTTCTGATAACTTGAAAATCTCTAACACAATAATTAGAAGTCTGGGACAAATCTTCAAGTTGGTATAAACCAAAGCAATTCTGGCAGTTCTGCAAGGTTCTGGAGTTTCAGCAGAAGGTATTGATGGTTATGAATTGTTAGAATACATATTCTGTAGAATAGTATACAATACTTGTTTAAGTAATACAGATAAAATTGTAGTGTCATTTTTCCATGTGTACTCTGCTAGTCAATTTACATCAGCAAGCATGTGGCTTATGTTATACAGCAGAGATTCAAGCACTAGAAATGGCATGTGGATGGGCCAGACCTATAACAAGAAGAACCACCAGCTATTTCAGGGCACCCAATGTCACTTTAGATCAGATGACCCTTCAGTTCAAGAACATGACCTTTTCCTCTTTTCCTCTATGCAAACTTTCATCCTAAGATACACTTTCAGAAGTTAAGAAAATTTAGGTATATTTGTTGGCAGTATTCTAGATGAATAGCACTAAAGCTTTAGTTCTCACATGGCCATCACAAGAAATCTTCCTTTGCCTACTTTTCCCCTCACTTTTTCCTATTAATATTTTCTTGGACAAAGTTTTCTTGCTAAAATGGAAACCTACTTCTCTCATGAGAGTATTTTCAGAGGTGGAAATAGAATGAATTCAGAAATCACTAAGTTTCATACGTGTTATTACAGCTTGCAAAAACAAACTCACTGTGTCTTCATGTCTATGCCTTCACCTTACAAGAAAGACTCAAGGCATGAGAGTAAGGTTGTGTGCAATTCATTTTCCTGCTACTGCCTTCCTCCACATGAAGCCTTAAGAGTTATTTGGCCTGTTTCATTTACACCATATCCTGTAGGGGTGACAGAAATCTTGTTAACACCCACTCTCAAACAGTGAGATGGACAATGACTAACAGAAGTTGAATCCCACTAGTCCTAGCTCTCATTGGTTAAAACCAAGGCTCATACCACCATCAAAATTTGTTAGACACAACTTGATGTTACTTTCATATGAAATGCTAAAATGAAATGGAAGTCAAATTCTTTAAATTTGCCTACAAATCAAATTCAAATCCAGGTATAATGGGATTTAATGCAGATATCTCACTGCTTTACTCAACATGACCAAACTCAGCTGAGTTAGTCTTCTGCAAAGTGGTTGTATACTCTAAAAAGGTAGAAGTTATCCAGGAAAGGACTGGTAGGTATCAAACAGCAGTTCAGGAAAGAAATACTTACAGCCTGGATGATCCATATCTCTGCAAGTCCAAAGCAAAAACAGTCTACCTACTTCACAGCTAGCATTCTCACCTTAGTAACAAGATCAAAAAGAATATATTCAAGGGGTGTAATTTTCTCCTCCTCTGTCACTTCCCAAAGTGTTAAGTACAGGTTCTTCTCCAGCAATCCCCATACAAAAGGATAAAATGAAGAGCAGCGTACTTTAGTCTATTAAATGTCACCCCCCAAAAATAGGCAATTACTATATGCACATTAAACTGATAGTTTTTGTTACAAGGTTCTCTTTTACTACCTAAGGATATTACCAGGTCTTAACTGATGTGCCAATGAAACCTTTCAGAGTTGCAATTAAGACATGCAAAACTTCACCTAGCAGCTGAATCTCAACAGTGCTGACAAAAACAAAAGAATACTTAAAATCAGTAAGTACATGAGCATGGTACATATGATAGAACTGGAAGTGTACATAGAATTTCTCCTGAAAACTCCAGGCTATCTGTACACAACCTGATTGAGCTTCATCCTAAAGAAATACTTAACAAGTAGTCTTCTTTCTCCAGTACTTCCTTCATCAGTTCTTTCCTAAAATACAAGAAATAAGAGAAACCCTTATGGGGTTGACAGGGATCATAAGAGTGGCTGCATTCACAGTACATCAAGGGCAACCATGAGAAAACTTTAAATTAGACATCTGAAGAGAAAATGGAAAACACTTCAGACAAGCCAGAGCAGGAAGCCATTTTACATTCTTAGTTCAAGATGTCCTAGCTAGTTTTGTTCTTTTATGAATTGACAAACCTTATGTTTTTTCTTATACATTTAACAACATAGAAGGTATGTACGTATGTAAACATACACTGATGAGATTAATAAATCCTGGTACGTCTGAGTGAATCTACATTAACTTTCTAACACTCATCTACACCCTTCCAAATGTAAAAGAAGCCAACATTTACCACAAAGAATTTTTCCTAGGGGAACTGGAGAATCTAAGAAAGGACAATTCTAGAGAAGGAAGCATCTGAGAAGCTCATCTACATGCAAGTGCTCTCAATTTAAGGTCATATTATACCACTAATCAGATTACATTATTTCCAACAGAAGTCACACATGAGGACAGGATCTTTAAAACAAGGTTTCCAGTATCCTTTCATCAACTCCAAACTTTCTTTTATACTCAATATTCAAAAGCTATTGCTTGTAAAATTATTTTCCCAAGCCCAAAGCTTTCTGCTTAGCTACAAATTTGAAGTGTCTGTCACTTTTTCTGCTCATAGTGATAGATGCTTGTTTGCTTCCTCACTACAGATTCCTATGTAGATAATATCCACCACAATCCAAAAATTGTGGAAGACTGGGGAAAAGAGGGAAGGGGGTCACATCACAGAGCTTTAGGCCTTCAAATACTTTCAACACAGAACTGAGCTTTCATATCTATTCCAGTTTGACAGTTATTTTCTCCATCGGAGTCAAAAGGCAGGTGCCATCCAGACTCTCAGTAGACCCGGCCCAACTGGCACAGCTCACATAAGCTTGATGCACAAAGCTACCAACTTCAACATGAGATACAGTCCTTGCCACACAGACCTGTTTTCTGCCAGAGCAGCAGGAAAACACAGGGAACCAATCTGCTCAATTTGAATTTTTTTTTTTTCCCCCCCCACTTCTCAAAGAATTTAATTCAGCCATTTATTTGTTGGGACAGTCTCTGCCATCACACTAAACTGACAGGAAACTATGAAACAAGATTGCTGGCTTACACCCACAGCAGAAAGATTCAAAAGAAGCAAGCAGCACAGCATAAATAACTTCCACACCCAAAGCTTTGTGGGGAGAGTTGTCTGATTTCACCTCCTTCCCAGCTGCCAGTCTGTCCTTCTCTAAAGGCAGAGGTGAGCTCCTGGGCACATGCTCGCATCTACTCCTGCCTGTGAGACACTTGGAAGTCAGCCCCAGACTAACACATCTCACAAGAATCACTTCCATACAGTTTAGTATTTTACAGCTGCTCGTTAGGATCTATCCACAACTTATTCATCGGAGAAGATGCTTTTCCAGCTCCTGCATGAGCAGTATGGCAGCAGCAATAAAAAAAAAGGTCATAACTGTCACTGTTCAGCATGCACGTTTTCCTGTTCACAGGAGTTAACACAGATAGAAAACAATTCCTTTCTCCAGGATACAGGGAAGGAAACTCATTCCCCTCAACAAAGGTGTTGGCAAGAGAGCTTCTTACACATTGGTACTTTCAGATTAGAAGTTTTGTTTGCATCAGGATGCTGGCCAGCACAGCACATAAGCATATTAAAGCTGCTGATATCCCAACAAGAGCAGAACCCCATATCATGTTCCATTTGCATTCACAGTGACAGACAGCCCCTGCCATTACAAACAGCCAGAAAGACAAGATAAAGAGAGGACAGAGAACCTTCTTCACTGGGGATATACCTCTGGTTCGTAAAGCATCTATACATACCTTTAAGTCACATTGCAGTTAGTGAGCCTTAAAATTTTTAAGTGTTTTCCCAAATAATTGCTTAAAGAATATTTTCCTGTATATTTGTAGTTTATTTCAGAAGAAAGACTCTTGGGTGACATTGTGTTGTTACTATTCGACTCATGTCTTTAGTTTCCTGCCATATAGTTTCCCCAAAGAACAGCTGGAAATTATGAAAAGGATTTGCATTTAATGGCCTTTCTCAGTCTTACAGTAGGGGCATCCATAATGTGTTTCCTCACAGACAATTAACAGTAACTCAAAAACCAAATACTAAAACACTCCATAGGTTAGTATAAGATCTAGAGTTGTCATCCTGACCCAAGGTGTGGAAAGTAACTGGATATGAAGTCCTTAGAGGCTCTGAGTGAGTAGAGATGGCCTTAGGTCACCCTACTTCTCAGTATTCATTTGCGTTCATATTTCTCCAGTTCCCTGAGTGGTAATACAATTGCTGTGTTTCAGCTGACAAGTCCATAGGTCTAAACAGTTTTTCACTAGCAGATTTACATACTATCCTCAAGAAAGTGTTTCAGTTCTTACTTAAGCTCCAGAGCTCTCCAGAAAGTACATAAATAGTAAAGGTATGACACCATAAACTAACTAGCATCCTTCAGGTAACTGTATGAAGTCCATATGAACAGCACTCTTCCTTCTTGAGGAGGGTGAGCTCAGAGCCTAGAGCACTCAGCTGCAGATATAGCATGGGCACTGGGCTCATTGTCCACACTGTAAAGTTTGTTCTTCATCATGTGGCAGAATCCCCAGGGTTACCTCATCTCTAGGGATTCTTAGAGCCTCCTTGAATTCCTGTGGCCTCAAAGCTTTAAAAGCTTCCTAGTTATTTTACTCCAAGAAAAAGAAATAGTTAAAGACCTTTAAAGCCAAGGGACTGACTTTTTTAAGCTGTGAAATGAATTCAGCTGAACACAGCAACACAGTTGAATCCCTAGATCTCTTTAAATGAGCCCCTACAGCAGATAATCTCCTCTTAATCAGTTTGATGCTCTGATAAATCAGCTCCTATTTCCTAGCATGGGGAGAAAAAGAGCAACAGAGTCAGTGCTCATTTGAAACAGAATATGTTGATAGAAGCTATTTGTACATGTACAAATGTACATTAGAGGCCAGAAAGCCTCTAATTTACAAACACAGGAAACTCGTTTCTATTTTAAGTCCAAGTTCATCTAATCCTAGGATATTTTGAGGGATTTTGTGTTAGCCCACATGCATATCATTCCACTTGTCTGCACTATAAAATTTACTCAAGAATACAAAACAAACTTGTTGGGCTGAGTAATAGTAGTAATCCATCTAATCACAGTCAATTCAGCTGCTGGTTGCTTATGGACATCTTTTACACATTAATTTCAAGACTGAATAAGCAACATTAGAGCAGCTATTAAACAAAAGCCTGTTCAGAAAGCTATCAGCACTGAGCCTAATACTCAGAGGCTTGTGATCTGGAAGAATGCTCTTAAAGTAAGTTTACCAGCTTTAACCTTTTCATCTGTCACTAGACAAACTACACCACAGTCAAGTCAGAGTATTAATTTATTACTAAATAACACTACTGATCAGTAGTTTGGTTGTTGACAAAGAACACTTTTACAAAAAAAATACATGAAGCACTTTTTCTGCTTATTCCCAGTCTCAATTTGCCTCTTCATCAGTGAGTCAAAATTATTCCATTGAAGTGTTGGGCATCACAGGATGCTGAAGTGGCACATGCAGTTTTTATGAAATATTTCTTAAATATGTTTGAGAAGGGATACCACAACATTGTCTGATGTTGAAAACAGTTATGTCCTCCCCTGTTGCTTCCAGCTCCTTCAGCTGGCAGGCAGAAGCACTAACCAGCATGAAGCAGTTCACAGTCTACTCACACTCAGGTTACCACTACCACCACATTTATTTATACCTGATGATTTGTGCTGCCTCATGCTGCTACACCAGAGGAATAAGGAACCCAATAGCTTGTGGTTTCAAGGACGTATATAGTAGTAGGGTTCAAGTTTGCCAAACTAAGTGGACATTCCCACCTAGAACAAGCATTTTATGGTCTGGGTGCCAGACCAGCATCAATCCATGGCACCATAGACAGGATTCAGTCACTTAGACCATGATTCAGAGATGCCTGAAGATGACACCTCTGTATCACTCCCACATGTTCTGTACAAGCAGCTCTGACAACTGCAGCAACTAGTTCATCACAGATGCATAAATATTTCCTGCATAGGCCACAGGCAAAGGTATCAAGATCAGTTAATTCCTCCAAGACAACAGCACAACAATTTGATGGCTGGAGAAGGTGCATTCATTGCCTAAATTCAACACTAAAAGTACTGAAAGTCAAAGAGAATGAAAACCCCTCTGCTTGTCCAATAGTACACTATACAGAGGGAACAACAATAAATCAGAAGGGCATCCTGTGAAGGTGCAGTTGAGCGTAAGAGACAAGAAGCACCAGTATTCACTGAGAATGAAAATTCATACATGAGAATCAAGAACAGTTCTTCCTGAGAAGTTCTTCATGGCTTTTTACTTTTAAGTCTGAGACACAGAATGCATAGGAAAACTTCAAGGATGAAAAAAATGGGTACATAGCATGAAAATAAGCAACAGTGGACATGGATATCCTTACCTCTGCATAGCAATGATTTTTCTACTGAGTGCCTAGAATGCCCTCAGCAAATGCAATTCAAGAATCCAACCTTTTTATAACGGAAATATACAGATAAGTTATATACTTCAATGGAGGCCCCAGTATAATCACAGCAGGCAGATCAGGGAATGCATGGACCAATGGAAGTCCACCAGTGATAAAAATGATACAAGAAGTAGGTTTTTGTTTCTGAAGTTGAGCATTTGGCATGAAAGGCAGATATGCTTGGTGAAGTCACTAGTTCAGGTCCAGTCTCATTCACAGAACTTAAGCTTGCAACTAAAATTTGGAAATTGTAATTGTATGCTTTACTTTTACTCCTTCTGATCAAAAAAACATACTAAGATCCACAGCTAGACTTACAAGAATGCCTTTCTTTAAAAGTTCTTGTTTACATATGACTAAAGGCATGTAAAGTCTCTTTATCCAGTTAATAGAAATTCAACTTGATTGTTAATACAGCTTTTGACTTGTTGATTTATGAAACAGGAAGGACTTCAAACTCTGCAGTCCAGTCCATTTTAAGACTCCATACGTACAATAAGACACCTATAAAAATATTCTTGATCATTAAAGATATCATTGTTACATCATTATTTGGGATATGGCATCCAGATTTCTCAATTAGGTTTACTAATCACCATAAATCTCCTAATATTACAGTTAGATGTTTTTACTTCTGCAATACATGGTACAGTAAACAGACTGAGAAGTATCTTACCCTCAGATCCCTTAAATAGCCTGAGGCACATTCAGAACACTCTTTATATTAATGAAAAGGAAGTCTGCTTTATAGTTAAGTCACCAGATTGGTACTTGAGAGATCTGAATTCACTCCTTTCCCATACATGTTTTGTGTTGTGGCTGGCATGCTTCCAAATAGCTTCAGGTTCATCACTTAGTAGGTGAAACTAATGACAGGAGCAAGACTGAGGAGTTCCTAGATAAGGACAGAAAGTGCCAAAATAACCCAGCCACAAAAAGCACAAGCAACCTCACGCAGTACTGTCTTCTATATCAAGGAAGATGAAAAGTAACTTCTCTAAATTAACATCTTATCTAGTCTTAGACAAGAAGAGCTAAGGATTAACCCAAGGAAGCTACACTCTACTACCCCCCTCTGAAGATGTGTTTTAAACTAGGCAGTTAATTCCACTTTTCTGCCAAACTATAAATGCCATCACATCAAGGCAGTCATGAAGCCCCAAGAACATGGGCAAGTTAATGCTAGTGCACTGTACTCTCATATCACAACTTACTCTTTATGTCTATCCATGCTATCTAGGCTAGTCTGTGATAATTGCAACCTGCACAGCTTATTTTATGGAAGCTGAGGTCACTGGTCACAAGCTGAAGACTTTTGGGAAAAAAACTCAACAGGTAAGGTTTTAACAACAGCAATTGTTTCCCTGAAAAACACTGCTCTGGGTCACAAGATCATCAACATGTGCAACTGAGACTCAGCCCATTGCTGATGAGGTCTGCAGACTGAATAAAACTAACAGATTGGAACTTGTTGCAACCTTTCAAAGCATACTTGAATGCCTATAATATGACAGTCCAAGGTGATGTAATAGCATTGGGAAGTTCTGAAGCATCTTTATAGCTTGCAACCTCTCACTATGCCAGGTGTATAGGAATACTCCATAAAGAGCCTTCAAAAATGACATTTTCTACAAATTTTTATGTACATATAAAAACACATGTACACTTTTTTAAACGGCCTGGAAGATGAAAGACTTTAAAATCTTAGCAGATGTGTTCTTGAAACAAAATTGTATTTTCTAGTGAGGAAATTCTAGTCCCCTTGTCCATGCTGAATGATATGGCACCTAAATAGCCCATAATTTATACAGGACTGCTCCCAGTATCCAGCCTGCTCAGAAGAGCCAGATTAAGACTTAGTGTAGAAGCTCTGCATGCAAAGCCTTATGAAAATTTGAACCAAACTCTTGAGTTTGCACAAACTCTTTGTATTTCACTGAAGCTAGTGATTACATAACCAGTTTATGTAAAGTAAAAGCTTGGTCCAAAGAACCATGTTTTCCTCTCAGAATGAGAAATTAATCTCAATTTAGTAGGCCTAGCCTAGGCCATTCTAGAAATATTCTCCAAGAACAATCATGTACGTAAGCCATGATTTGGCCCTTTCAAATTCCTCCTGATAAATATAAACAAAAGCATTACAATGTGTGACCCAGTTACCAAATAGTGACTCCGTATTTCTTATCTAGTTTTCCCCAAATTTTCACAATCAAACAAGCTCAGACAATCCCATATTTATTTTTTGCATGATTAATGCAATAAGCTTCAATAAGCTTTGATAAGAAATACATCAGGAGGTTATTATTCAAATACAGCAAGTGCCACAGAACACGTGAAAATGCACATAACATGCATCAAACTATGTTGTACAGAGCTTGCATTTCTACACCATTGTATAGGAAATTCTGTACAATCATTTACTGCTTAAAGCTACCCCATGCATAGAGAACACATCTACATATTGCAAATGCTGCTGCCGCTTCATAGAATATCCCAAGGCAGAAGGAACTCGCAAGACTAGTCATAGTGCTTCATATACCCTTCTGGCAGCTTCAAACAATTGAAACCACTAGCTTCTAGACTCTGGCTGCCAGCATAATCATTGTAGATGTAGAATGGTGTGATAACTTTGAATTCCTTCAGCCTTGTGCTTCAGACTTATTCAAAAACTTGGTTAACAAGACCACATCTTATATGTATATGCCTCTAACACTCAGTGTTTATTTCAGGCTTTCTTTGATGCGTTCCTAGGGCCACTGCCATATCATTCATCTCACACATTAGCTTCAGCCATTTCATTCAATCAGTTGTCAAATGCTTACAACACATGAGATCTCTTCCTTTCTCTACAAGGAAGAAAAACTTAAGATTAACAGAAAAGACCCCCTGGGTCAGTCTTAGAAAAAAAAGATACATAGAAGGTTTGGCTTTTCAAGTTTTCCTCTATAGCCAATATGTTCTTCAATAGCTCTCCCAGTATCAGCAAGCCTTCTCATTTTAGTGGAATTACATTTGATAGCATATTTAGTTCACAGGACCAGCACAGCTACATTAAACAGAGGCTGCTAATAAAACATTATATCTCTCTCTCCCCCCAGCACTCCATTTGCCATGATGTAAAAGGCAGACACCCCATAGAGAAATTAATCAGAAAGAAGGAAAATGAATCTAAGGAGTGAAAATTAAAAGACCCCATGACATCTACATCCTTATACTACATCCAGATGAAACATGGTCCCAAAACTCAAGGATGTATTAAGATCCTTCTGAGAGACGGAAGTGGTTATAGAATTCAGCATATTAACATCATCAATATAAATTACGGTTTAAAATTGGAAGATTTCGCTCATCACTGGAGCTTCAGAGAATGCAATCTTTTTTTTAGAAGAAAGCACACCTATTTTCCTCTGCAAAGGGATGAAATAGACAAAACTTAAAGAGATCTAGAAGAGTTCATGTCAGTCTTACACCAGTAAAGCCATGCTGTTTTGCCTCCACTGAGAATACACCCTTAGTATCTACATTTCTCCCACAAACTGAAATCTGGAAGAGGTGCTCATGTTCAAATAAAGCAACATAGCTGAGTTTCCCCAAATCCCAAAAATTTCTGTGTTGATCTAAGCATTCTCAAAGTTTTTCATAGCACCAGAACTGTGTTTACACTTTTCCTTTAAACATTTTCTTTTAGCTCAAATCTTTCCCCTAACAATCCATTTTCTGTGGGGGAAACACCAATATGTCATACAGAAGACTCCATTGGGAACATCTAAGCAGAAAATGCACATCAGTCTTCCCTGTCAGGGACAAGTCTAGAATCATAGAAGTGAATTGAAAGGGACCTTTAAAAGCCAGATGGCTCAAGTCTATAAGACTAACTGGAGCACTTCACAGAATTGCATGGTTTGGAAGGAACTTCTAGAGCTCAAGTCCAACCCCTCTGCTAAAGCAGGTTCCCTACAATAGGTTGTATAGGTAGGCATCCAGACAAGTCTCAAATATCTCCAAAGGGGGAGACTCCACAACCTCCCTGGACAGCCTGTTCCAGTGCTCCATCACCCTCACTGTAGAGGTATTCCACATATTTGTGTGGGACTTCTCATGTTCCAGTTTTTAGCCATTGCTCTGTCCTATAACTACACACCACTGAAGAGTCTGGACTCATCCAGTTGTCTCCCACACTTTAGATATTTATAAACATTGATTAGATCCCCTCTGTTTTCTCTTCTCTAGGCTGAAAAGACCCAGGTCTCTCAGCCATTCCTCATACAGGAGAAGATTCAGGCCCTTTATCATCTTTTCAGTCTTCCACTGGATCTCTAGGAAGTCTTTTTTTTTTTTAGCTAGAGAGCCCAGAACTCTGTAGCATTTCACACTCCCCTCATCTGACTTTTGTTTTCAGGAAACTTCTTGCAAAAAAAAAAAAACAGCCCCTTGATGTCATCCTGAAAAACATAAATGGAGAAATTCTAAAGGACTGAACAGTTTTAAAGCATAAGAAAGCTATTTTCCACCCATTTTTATCCTTGTATTTTGTTTGGCTAACAGCACAGCAGCTGTTGGATTTAACTTCAGTAAGCTGAAATCATGTTCAGCATTTCTTAAAAGAAAAATTTAAAAATGTTCCCCAGATCAGGAAAGTAAGAAAAGATGAAGACCAAAAAATACCAGCTCTTCCAGCTGTAGGACCTGCTTCTCAGAAACTTCCCTGTGTTTGAGAACTAGTACAGTTAAAAGGTGCTATTTTCCATTTATGACCTGCTAGAAAAATGGTTCCCAAAGCTTTTGGACCAACACACCTGAAATCCTCAAAACTTCAAGTGGCTTACTCTACATATTTTTCATTATCCTTTCTATTGAAAGCATTGAAAAGCAAAATCTATTTCTCATGCATACAGCAGTCTAGAAACCTCTAAACTAACAGAAGCCTGCAGCTACTCAGCATGGGTTTCAGCCATAGTAACTCTTCACATGTACAAAATCTGATGCATCAAAACAAGAACCAATGAGCAAGAAGTAAATAAGGCTTGACTGTTTATCAGGGAGAAGACTGGGGCATAGAAAGGGAGGATTAAGAGAAAGGAAGAGCAAACCACATCACACTGCCATTGCCATACGTGACTCTTTCCTGGTACATGGTTATTATAAGTGATTAAATTTATCTTGGGATTTGGCTTTCAGTGCCTCCCTGTGATAACATCTTTGATAATTAGATACCTTGCTCCAGCACTGCAGCAAAAGCAAGGTTCTATCCTGTGATAAGAAAGAACAAATACAAAGGGAACAGTCAAGTAAAGCCACTTAATAAAGTTACTTACAGTACACATTTCTCAGAGTTAAGAAACATCCCAAATATACATCCTATAAACCTTACAGCACTGTGTTTGTACATAACAGGAGTGGAAATGGTAAGAACATTTGTTACAGCTGTTCCTTATAGATGAAGTCAAGATAGCTATCTATCCCTAAGCATTCTTTGGAGGATGTTTTATTTGCCTGGTAAAACAATTAGGTGGAATAAATCTTAGAACTGATCAGCACTACACATGCAAACACTCTGCAAAACTTTAACCAAGTGAAATAGAGTTCACTTGTTGGAACTCAGAGTTGGAATTTACCATGTGTTTCAGAATGGGTAACACCAGATTTTTGTAAGTTAACACTCATTGGTTCATTCTCGCCATTTCCCTTGGTTATTTTCCACTCCCGCCCTATAGAACAAGGATTATTTCATCAGTATGTTCACTTTTGTAGCTTCCCTTAAGATACAAGTACAGAAACAGTAAAATGAGGGCTCTAATTTAGAACTTTTAAGAAATAGGTCTAGCCCCGTAGGCACTTGTTGAGTAGAAATATAGAAAATGTTCTGCTTTTAGAGAACATAAGCTGTTCTCTAATACAGCAGAGAAATGATAACTAAGGTAACAGCTTAGCTATACAAATAACTTTCATTACATGCATTAGACTGAATTCAAGTGCAACTTCACATACACAGGGGTTAACAATCTGCCCAGGGTTGAGGCTTGTGCAGAGCATTGGGGTTTCAGTGAAGTTGTAAGAAAGAATTGTTTCAGCTTTCAACACAAGTAAAACAGCGTATTTTAACAAATTCACAAAATAAAGCAACTTTGTTTTGACCATAGTTTTCTGCATGAATACATAACAAAATGATGTAATTAAGTCCACATCAGTTTTCCCCAGGAACATAACACCCTGTTGTAAAGGTATCAGTGAATCCCTACCTAAGTTCAGCAGAACTCAGATTTGATAGTTTTACAGCAACTGGATGAGTATCTTTTCCTCAGAAGCACATATTGGTCCTGAAAAATAGTATTTTCACATTTGATTCAAGATATTTTTGCAGGTCCAGGCAATATTACACTGGCAGCCCTGGGATGCTGAGTGTCCTGCAGTAGCCAGAGCAAAGAACAAGGAGCCGAACTTGCTACCTATTAGTCTCACTCCCTCCTATGCTTTAGATTTCCCTCTGTTTATCCTCCTACAATATTCTGATATTAATAGCTTGCATTAATGTTTGCAAAATATACTTAGCACAAGGCACCGGGTTCAGATACTAATGATTTCTCTTCACAGCAGGATGAGCATCTCCAAAGCCCAAATATTTTGGTACGCCATACAAGCACAAGAAAATGCTTTTTGCACTGTGATGAGAACAGGATAACTCCAGTAGGAATACACACATCAGCACTTTCTGCTCCCTTTAGCACAGTGCAGGCTTTGAAGTACAGATAGACGAGAACAGGTTTATTTTGTAAACATATTTCTACATCATCTTCCAAGATTACCATGTAAAGTGATTAAAGCCTCATCAACATCCTAACAAAGAGCAACAAACTTTTTTCCTCTTCTCAGAGAAATTAGGTTGATCAACCAGGCCTATTACTGAAAATCTTGAATTAGTCTGATTAGTCTCAACCATGCAAAATGAGAAAAAGATGCCTCACTTTGCAAGACTGTGATTAAAGGCTGCATTCAGAAAAAAACTAAGCAAGATTAGGCACATTTAAAGCAATATCTGCTGTTTGCCATCCTTTTCCCCATAGGGGATGACCAGAGCAATTTGTGACTTCAAAAAATAACCACTACAAGGTCTCTAAAGCCAAAACAGGGCTGCCTGACTTCTAGAGAGAAAGCTACATGCAAGCCGAGGCCACTTCAGATATTCTCCTCATCTGATCATCCAATCCACTTACACAGGGGAGCTGGTCAAAATACAGCGCTTGTGTGCTCTCCAGAAAGTCATCTCTATGGCAGAAAAACAGAGCAGAAAAGGGAGCAAACAAAACCCGTATCTTACCTTGTAATGCTGCAGCCAGCACAAGCATGGACAAATCAGCAACTCAGAGCCACAAAGTGGCTCATTATCCATCCCAGAAGGCACTGTGTGGCCAGCACTGCCTTTTATCAAGTCCTTAACAGGTGCAAAATTAGCACTTTTTATTAAAGACAATGGAGTTACACAGATTGCCAGCAGCTGAAGAAATGTGCTGGGATTGTTCTCACCTCCAGTTAATTTGCCACCATTCAATACCGTGCATGAAGCCCGTAAATTAGGAAGGTGCTCTCTGAAGCACAGCAGTAAGTTAAACCCTTTCCAAACACAGGTGCCCTCAATTGAGGGCCTAAGGACCAAATCCCACTCTCATCGATGCTGGTTTAATTTCAGGCAAACCAAATTTACTCATGTGTACCCCCTCTCAGTCTGCTCTAATGTAATCTGTAAGAGATCCTCGTGTGCAAATTCCAGGACAGAGCAATTTTCAGCCTGTCTAACCCCACTGAGCACAGAGCATCCTCCCTCCTTGGCTGCTTACAATTCATTCCTGGAAGCAGAGAAAGGAGTTATTCACTGACAGAGGCAGAACCAATATCAGCTGTGTCTCATTACAGGAGATGACTTCAGGTTTAGGACGAGAAGTCCCTGAACCACTCAGGAAGGTGCAGCTTCATTGCACATTTTTCTGTTGTAATAGCAAGCTCAGTTTTGAAAGCGAGTTATTTGGATTCGTGCTGCATGCAGGAACTCCTCTGGCTGCCAACCTGCTTTTATTCAATTGCGATGTACATCACATCACTCCTCCTTCTCTCCAGTAACGTGGAGGAGCTTTGGCCAACATCAAACACATCTGACAAAGGGCAGAAACGTTGGTGATAATTACATTCCCATGGGGTTTCGTGCAAACTGGCTGCACGATCGAGGAGGAGATTAACTCTTTCACCAAGGGAACGGCAGACATGAGGTGGGCATCACACAGACCTCAAGCAGCCAGATTGCTGTGCACGAGCTGCAGTACACGCTGCCTTCTGTCTACTGGGGCTGTTACAGGAGCCTGACTTCAGTGGGAGGGGATGGAAGGAAGTGCTTGTGAGTCCATAAAACCACGCTTTGTTTCTGCTGCCAGATCCTGTGCGCACGCTGAAGCTCAGACCGTGGGCAGTGCTCCTTTTTATTAATACGTTCTATTAGTGATGTGTGTGGGAAAGGTCTGAGGGAGTGTGGTAAGCTCGGAGATAGTCACTCATAGCCGCGGGTTCTCTCCTGTTAGATCTGCTCTGCAATTTTCCTATCGTCGTTTTATGATGTAGTCAGAACATGTCTGAAACACCCAATATAAAAGCAAACTGTTGCTGTGCTTCTATTGAAAGGCCCCTGGACAAGTTCAAGTTTGGACAACCCTTTTGCTTAGGCATGAAAACATTTTACTGCTGTCCTTGGTTCATTGCATTTCTTAGAAAAGGCAAAAACGAGCATAAAGCAAATAAAGAGAGTAATTTGTCTTTGTGCAGAGCTCTGGTTGGGCTGCTGGGTGAGGTGAGTCACTAGCACTGCTGGGGTTGACACTGTGGTGGCTGTAGCCCAAGGCAAAGCCCTTCCCCTGTGCTCCTGAGCCTTGTCACTCCTTGTGCCATATGTAAGCTGCTTTTATCTCACGGCTCTTGCATTCCTCTGGGCAATGGGAGTGACTGCAATCTGACATAGGTTAATGCCAACAAAACACCCATCTTGATGTTGTTAGGGCAAGGCTCTGTTCCAGAGGGCAGCAGGCATGGAACAGACTGCCCAGGGCAGTGGGCCTGGGCCCGAGTGCCAGAGCTCAGGGAGCACTGGGACAT
Organism: Gallus gallus; assembly: GCF_016699485.2. Taxonomy (NCBI): domain Eukaryota; kingdom Metazoa; phylum Chordata; class Aves; order Galliformes; family Phasianidae; genus Gallus; species Gallus gallus. The sequence continues at coordinate 50,319,769 of NC_052536.1, read as the reverse complement.
CGCTCTCATACATAGGGTTTAGATTTTGGGTGTTGCTGTGTGGAGCCAGGAGATGGACTCAGTGTTCCTTGTGGGTCTTTTCCAGCTCGGGATATTCTGTGGTTCTAGATAGTGCCAGTGTGCTGCAAGCTGGCAAAACACATCAGTAATTCACTCTGATACGATAGCACAACAAAGGGAAGCCTTACGCAACACATTTGTAAACACACAGCCACGCTTTGCTGAAGTATTGCCACATCTTAAATATGAATAGCAGAACAACTGTCTGTGCAGCTTGCTGCTGTGGGAGATTATGGCAAGATCAGCCCTTGTGAAGCATGGGGAGCCCCGTGAAAACAGCAGCACAGCTGGAGCCACTTGCTGTGCATGCAGCAACTTGCGTGGGCCCCGGAGCACCAGCAGAACCCGACTTGTTCTCAGCTACCATCAGCTGGAAAATCATGATCTGTCTGTACGAGGGGCAGAGAGAGGCCTTTCCCAGAGAAGGGTAGGCGTTTGCATTTCCAGAGGCTCCCGGTTAGTTTGCACATGGTGCTGTCAGCCTGCAGTGCTTGCTTCCAACCTTATTATTAACACTGCTAACGGGGAAAGGCCTCAGAGGGCAAAGGCTGCACAGCTGCATGCCTGGTGCACTCAGAGCGGAAATTCCTGGCCACATTCCCAACGTATATAGACCCATCTATTATATTAACTGATCTTATAGCATCACTACCTCAGTGTCACACCCATACCATAAGAACTATGGATGAGCGGAGGGAGATCTTACGAAGCATTCAGACCTGCATTTACAATTTACACACCTGAAAGTGGATCTTTTAATCTCTCTGAGAAACCAGTCAGTGCATCACGAGTGTACCTGAAAGTCTTTCCCAAAAGGGTACGTAGATGAAGCCTTTGGCTGCCTGATCTTATGGATAGGAACCAGCCCACGGCTGGAGGTTCTCATTTTAGTAGTTGCCTAAAAAATAATCTTGATAACAGTGCAGAGTTCTATCTTTTTAACTTGGATTTAGTGATGATTATGGCTTAATGACTACACCCAGCAGTGCAATCCAAGCATGATGCAAAACTGTGCAGTCCTCACATGCTGTTCAAATGCCAGCACAGCTCAGTGGGCTTCAAGCAGAAGAATCCCTGAACTGAAAGATAAGGATATGACAAATAAATGTGACTGCTGTGCTGTTAGCACCACTGGTCCAAGCCCAAACATAACCTCACAGTATAGCATTTGTGTCCTAGAGGTGAACTTCATTCCTGGCTTTTCTATAGGGCATTTCTCCTATTCCAGTGCCTGCCCAGCACACACAGCTTTGGAAGAGAAATGCACAGTGTAGGCTCTGGCACTTCCTTTATTTATAGATGTGTTTTATATATTATTACATTTTCCTCCTTCTCTTTATCTCCTGAAAAGATGAAGGGAAAAGCTGGAGGGAAAGCTTTGCTTTCTCTCCTTTCCTGTCATAAAAGCAAATAACACTTCTTCACTGTGAAAACTGAGCAGCCTGGAAATGGGATCCCATTGGAGCTTGTCTGCAGAGCTTCAGCTGCCATGTCTGAATGCTTTGCTCAGGACCCAGCAAAGGACAAAACAAGAGACAAACGTTAAGAAGTATTACATAGTCCTTCTGGAGGGGAACACAACATTCTACTTTGTCCTTCCCCTTCATACCCTACTGAGGCTAAAAAATGGTGTTTGTACAGCACTTAGCCCCATGAGATAGAAGCCTTCAGGTAGGAATGCAACTCATTTAAATGGTAATGTGCAAAGAAATGAGTGGCAGCCTTCAAAATCAGGGGCATCTATAGGTATAACGGTGCTGGGTGTTGACAAATGGCGCATCATTGTGACAGGCTCAGGGAGAGGTCTGGGTGAGCCTATATTTAAAATCAGGTTTTCCAGTCACGGGCCAAACCCCGAAACATCCGCATATTGCACTGTGCCCTGGAGCACTGCATGCACCTCCCAGAGAGCAGCATTAGGGCTCTGCAGGTTTTTCCTAGACAAGGTCAGATTAATTAAAATGTGCTTTAAATACAGTCGCATGAGCTGTGTCAAGTGCTCTGCAGCCCTGAATATGTCCCTGGTACTCTGAAGGGCAGCACCGAAAGCCATCTGGTAACCCCAGGCAGCAGAGCCTGATAACAAGGAGTCTGAGCCTACTTTGTCACTACCCTGGGACTGAGGTCTTTGCTCTCTGCCAATGCAATGCACTGACTGTGATGCCAGGAGTTAACTAACGACCTGGTACTTCCCTGTTGAAGTCGGCAGCAAAGCTTCATTTAGTTTCAGTGACAAGCTCATGCTTCCAAAAGTCAGGACGTGCTTCTTCAGCCATTCCAGGGTGACCAGGAGCACTACATGAGCTGCTACATTCCTTTGCCACACCTGAAAGGAAATTTCTCTGATGGAAATGTTTACATTAAAGGAAAAAAGAGAAGCATAAACATCTGCAGAATTGGGCTGCACTGGCTCTCTCCAGGACCTGGCCTGTCCATTTGATACAGTTCAACCAAACAAAAGATGTCTCATAAAGACCTCACCAAGATTTTAATAAGGTCATAATCTCTATAACACATGTTAATAGATCATTATGTTACTGAATGTGCACTGATGCACTGGAGAGAAGCAGAAACGTTGCATGTATTTGCTTTATAATCCATCCTCTGGTGAGATGTGGCCAAAGGATTGTTGCCCTTTCCTTCCATTCAGGAGCCATGGCAACATGTCCAGGAACAACATGCTTGCTAAGTTTTTCACCCAGAGGGTGGTGACGCACTGGAACAGGTTGCCCAAGGAGGTTGTGGATGCCCCATCCCTGGAGGCATTCAAGGCCATGCTGGATGTGGCTCTGGGCAGCCTGGTCCAGTGATTGGCGACCCTGCACATAGCAGGGGGGTTGAAACTCCATGATCATCATGGTCCTTTTCAACCCAGGCCATTCTATGATTCTGTGATTCTATGAATAACCTTTCTCAAGCTGAAGGCAATAGTCAGAAGCAAAAGGCATAAAAGTGGCAAAACCAGGCCACTGAAGGTGTCTATCACCAGCAGTCACTGTGTGGATTGCTCCAAAGGATTCAAATCCTTCTGCCACCACTCCTGCAGCCCCTTCAGCTTCTGGGAAGAGTCTTAGGAAGGGAACAGCAAATGAATTAATGATCTCCTAAGTATGCTGCTGTAAGGCTACTGCAGTGCTAAGTACACCCAATCCTCAGGCAGTTCCCTTGCAGCTCTGATAATAAATCTCTCTGAACACCTACACTGTCAAGAGTTATGTCTTATTCTCTGCATTTCACAAACAGATTTCTGCAAGTCAAATTCTGCATGAAGGCATGAGACGCACAGGAGCAGCCTGGGAGGCAATTTTTGCTCTCTAATTTGCACTTGTGATACCATTGCATATCAACAGAATTATTCTCTCCATTCTCCCAAATACCACTGATAAGTAAAACACTTTGAGCAGGACCTACATAGCTCCACTGAACCACTGCTGAGGCAATTTACACCATCTGAAGCCCTGGAGCAAAAAATCCAAGTCAGTGGGACATAAGCCAAAATTTGAGTGTTTTGCTGGATACAAACCAGATTTACTTGTTTGCTTAAGCAGGTGCCTAAGTGCTCTAGTGAACTGGGGCCCAAATACACCGCCATTTTTTATTTGTGTCCATTTCTGCCAGCCTGGACAGCTGATACAGAGGCCATCTTAGAGCCAACATTTTTGCCTTAAACCCTGCTTATAGCCTCAATATAGAACAGCTGCTGGTGGAGTTATGTTCCACACGTAACTTTAAAAATAAAATGCAAGTGACTGGAAAACATGGGTTTATAACTAGAAACAAAATACATGAGTATCTTGAAATAGAAATAAATGAAACACTTACTTCATGCTGAGAAAAGAACAAATAATCTCACATTTCTGTTGCATTGTCTACTACTACGGATGTTTCAATACTGCAATTAGAGTGTCCAAGAAAAGCCTTAGCTTAGACCAGAAGCACTATTTGGAAAAAAAGGTTTAACATATACATTGAACTAGGTTTTGCCTCCCTTGCAAACTCTCACAACCAAGTCAAAATCCCACTTCCCAGAAGTAGTTTTAATTTATTGGCCCACATCTGTGGGAAAATACAAAAGTAAACTTGGAGGCCATCTCCAGAATCCAAGGTTCTCCTCAGCTTCCCAAGACCCCAGTAACCAGACAAGAACCTGGCTTTCTCACTTCATTTCTGAGGTTTAATTGGGTTACCATTACACTGATTTAAAAATACAGCAGCTGTCACTACATTTTGGGGGGCTGGGAGCAATCCTGTTGCCTGGAAATAAGCATAACGTGAGCTGCTTGGTAGATTGGGCCACGAGGGGACTAGGAAAGCATTCCCTGAGGAAGAAGGAGCTGAGGAATTTCATGGGAAGATCTGCAGCCAAAAGAGAAAGCACTGTTCTGTGACTGGGGCTTGCCAAGAGTAACTCAGAGAGTTCTCCAGCACCACTGGGATTCTATGTTTTTATTTGATGCTGTGACAAATTCAACAAGCTCATTCCTTTAAGAGTGCAGTTTAACAGCTCTCTTAGATCATTAAATCTCAAAAGAAAATTGATGAAATAAAGAGCCTAACTTCTTTTTGCAACTCTCATTTGTAACCTTTTACAATTAGGCCATTTACAATTTATTATAAATTGAGCATTCGTTTGCCCAAATCCTAACTGGACAGGACTACAAAAGTAGCCAAAAAGAAAGGAATATTACAGGATGCGAGGACTTGAGATGCAAGAGATACCTCACTATCCACAACTACCAGCAAAGAACACTATTTGCATAAGTGAATGTCTGCTATTTCACCCATCAGTGCTTCACCTTATTTTACATCTCAGTCTTGTTTTGTGCCACCAAACCAGAAGCTAAATGCATTTAATACATATGCAACTGCCATGTTGACATGGAACTAAGCAGCCCTGAAATGTCTCTTTCGCTATTTTGAGGAAAACATAACCGTAGTTAGAAATTAATAAAAAAAAAGTGGCAAGAACTCTAAGACTGATAGCAAACACTGTATGGAGGAACATTAAAACAAATAATGTTTATGTAATTTGGAGTAGATGATTAATAGCCTGTTTTTTACCTCAGAGTATTACAATATTGCTGGAGTTGGGGAGAAACAACAAAGGTGTCCCAGGGAGGAAGCAGCAGGCAAATAAAAGAACTCCTGTAGCCATTCATTAGCTACCCTGAAAAGATGGGAGCCCAGCCACACTGTGCCCACTACTCAGAGGTGATCACTGGTCAACTCATCTTGCTGCAGCAGCACCATTAAGATGCACATTTCCAGACGACAGTGTAATGGCAGCACTAACAAATCTAGCATTGCACTCCAGAGCTTCCACAGATGTACTCTCCTTCAGCCCTGTAGTCTAGAGGCCTTCCACTTTGCTAAGAGATACTCATTCCTCAGCACTCTGCTACATTCTTCTTTTTGATGGTATTTCTCCGATCCTTGCTTTGAAAAATCCACAGTGCATTGATTCACGGCTTGATTTCAGTGCTGTGTTTGGAAGAACTCTGTAATTCTGCACACATGCACAAAAAAGTATAGCTTAATAAACGTATCTGATAATCAAGGATATCAGTAAGGGGATCCTCCAGAAATTCTAGATGTCACACTCCCCTGCATACAACCCAATGCAGTGCCAAATTCCAGTATGCAAACATGGTGCAGCTTTTTCCAGGAATAAACCATAGGGACTTTGATAAGCATAGGGCATCCTTTGCAATTTATCAAAAATCCTAAAGGTATTTAAGCATCAGACTCACGCTCTCACTGTCCATCTCCTCCAGCTATATAATAAGGAGAAAAGCATTTATCACCCCAACCAACAGACCCCTTCTGAGAGCCAGAGAATGTGGTGCTTGGATGCTGTGCCATAAGGGCTTTGAAAAGAAAAAGGGAGGGAAGGACAGACAGGAAAATGCTACACATTACAGGTTGTTTGGCCAAATAGCTTGAAAATACTTAAGATGGTATCATTAGAAACATTAGCTTTACATTAAATCTGCCTGGAGCTACTACAGATCTTCCAGGCAGATCTTCCACTGGCATCAGTGAAAGATAAGAACCAGGCAGAGCTACTGTCCAACAAGAGAGCAAATGCAGCAGTGCCAGAAATAAGTGCAGCGGTTTGCAATGATGGACCTACAGGGTGCAGGGCTCAATTCCAACTCCTGAAGTTTTCATGTGTTTGTAGACCCACTTTAAATTGCTTTGTCTCATCATGAGAAACAAGTGATCTGAGCCACAGGTCTTTATTCTGTAAACTTTGAAGTGCTAACAGTATTAGTATCATTGCTCTTTATTTTACCCTTTGGTGTTTTGTCTTTTTTCTGATTGGTTTATGATGACTAATGTCAAAACTCTCTTGCAAGTTCTCTCTTGGGAAAGGAAATAATACAATATGACATTTAGTGCTGCACACCACAGGCCATCCTCTCTCTTCCCTAAATTCAATATCATGTACATAGCAAGGAGAAATCGTAACAATAGATGTATCTTTTATTCACAGATAAAAACCGAAGCAAGCTGTTATAATACATATTTGTACAAAGGATTTGAAAAAACCATAAAAAGGAAGATGATCAGAAAATATGATTCATTATGAAATGTGGTATTACATACACTATTAAACCTTTTCAAAAGTATTTGTTTGGCAACAATTTATCAATAATTTCCACACCTATGTGGCCTCCTTCAAAAAAGCACAAATCTCATGCAGCATGTATAAACTTGATCCTGAGGGTTTGCCTTCCTTAGAAAAACTGTAAAAAGATATACTATTTGTCTTAAAAGTTCAAAATGCAAATGCTATATTTATAGTCAAAACTATATAAAAATATGGACCTAACTTAACATTTACAAAAAGTTTTTGCTTTTTTTTTGTTTTGTTTTTTTTGTTCTATGGTTTTGGTAATAAACATAATTATCAATTCCTGCAGTCAGAGAGGAAAAAAGAAAACCAAAAACAAACCACAGTGCCCTTTGTAGACTTCCTCACATTAAAAAAGACCAGGTCTGTGAGAAGTGAGGTTATTAACCAAGGAAGTAGGTAAGCAGTTAATATATATCTATATATGAATATATAAAATGGAAAACAAACATTTATTTTGATCTGAAAAAGTAATAATACAAAACCTGAAGGTAAAACCATCATCTCAAAATGCCATAATACACCTTTTCAATAGATAAATGTTCATAAAAATATCTTGAACCCTAACCAAGAAAACAATTATAATACAGTTTTAATTCTGCTACATAAAACAGCTTTTCTATGAAACAAGAAGGCAAGTTCAGGTATGAAAACATAATTTACTTATTGCTTTTGCTACAATGTTGTTTGTTTTTTACATATAGTCATAAATACACTATACAGTATAAAATACTTCGTAGGAATACATTTTGTGGTCTGCTTAGGTTTGCTGGCTTTAATTCTAGCACCAAATACAAAAATGAAAATCAAATGAACTTTAAAGGCACTTCCATTGTATGCTTGTTTGATTTTTTTCAATGTCTTGGTTTGTATTAAATTTCTTCGCTTCTCTCTGGTAGAAGCAATACTTGTTCCTACTTTTCTCTTTGTACAGTTCAGGTCACGTTGAGGCACCAAATGATTTATGAACATTCTCATCCCTCAGTCTTTTCTTTCTCCTACAACATTCATTGCTGCTTTTTAGTCTTCGCTTCCTCTCCTTCACTTCCCAACTGCTTAATCTCTTTACTTCTTCATGTCGGACGATCCAGCTTCACTTTCTTCAGTCCCTTGAAAAACCTCTCTTCAAACCTCCACTTCCCTTACTCCATCTTGTGCATCTGTTATTCCAATATCAAAACACGTCACTATCATGATATGGGACTTGCACAGATTAACACACTGCTCTAGTTCCTCTGTCACTTGTTCCAGTGCCTCCAGGTACTCCTGTGACTCCTTATCGAGATCAGGATCCACTTCAACTATCAGACAAAAAAAAAAAAAAAAAAAAAGGATGTTAGTATAAGAAGCTCACAAAAAAACATTCTATCAGGAGGTAAAAAAAAAAAAAAAAGACCATTTTACTTCTCTTCAACTAAGAAATAGTTCTATTTATCCATAGTTCACCTTGAAACTCACATCTCTCAGTCTGCGAACAAATCTCATGCCTCAGTTTCCCATCTGTAACATGGATTTGAAAATACATTTCCTTCTTTGGAAAGAAGGACAATAAGATTATACAAACATTTAATATTAAGGATCACAGCGAGTCTCTATTGTTTGTTTCTTCCATTTCTGGTACTATTCATCACTGAACAAAATCCTGTATCACAGAAATGCTAATGGTGTCACAGAGTGCTTGGGTCCCCTTTCAGCAAAGTATCTTAGCAAGTGCTTAACCTTGTCAGAGGGACTGCTCACATGCTGAAAATGTGTTAGTTGTCCATCATACTACTATTTTGCAAAAATACTTACAGTCTTCTTTCCATTTATTTGGATCCATCATCAACCTGCATTTTGTCTCTTCCAACTCTTCCTTCAAAAACTCATGCTTTGCCTTTACTTCTCTGATTCGCTGCTGGCGCCTCTCTAGTATCTTCAGCTTGGTATGGAAATACATCAGGCCCTTTAAAGACAAAGAAAAAACATTTCATTAATTTGCCTGTTATGAGCTGACCTCTGATATTTGGACACAAATTGCATGAATTGAGTGAATCTCAGTTCACTACCTATTAGAGTTGGCAGATGAGTTGTTTTGTTTGGTTGCTTTTTTTGTTTTGTTTTTACTATTATTATTTGAAGTTCATACTAATGGATTCCAGTCTAGAGGAACAGCATGCTGCGTCACTCAAGTATTTGTCACACTTCTCTCTATGAGCAAACACCTCCAATACATACTGAAATTACCACTGTTTGTAGATAATTTCTTTTTCCAGTAGTGCAAAAAGGAAAAAAAAAAAAAAAAACACCAACCAAAACACAGCCTAATAATAATGAAGGAGTTATGTTTAATCCTAAGAAATGTGAATTCTTATTTTCTTAAAAGTATTCCTACCTTCTCAACATCCTGGAAAGGCTATTATGAAAGAAATGGGAAACAGGAATCAGAAGAATATAGAATTCTGGACTCCAAAATAGAATTAGGTGAAGTGTTTTCCAATTACAAGTAAATTAAACTCAGTGTATTCCTGATTTAATAGAATCCTGTGAGTTACATAAAAAGTTAATGACCCTACAGTTGAGGGAAGCTGTAAGGTTTCATCAGCTAGGCTGAGATTATGAAGTTTTCTCATAATGTATTCATTGGTAACTTTCATTTACATCATCAGTCATGTTAAACACAATTAATTTTAGATAGTAATCACTTTCATTTTCTGTGTTAAGGGTACCTCAACATATGAATTGTAAAATTAATAATTATAGTGCTTTAATTGCAATCAATTTCTCAAACACTGTTCCAGCATTCAAGCAAGGATTCTGCCTGTGTACTGTAATTTAAGTTGTCTACAGTTGTTGTAAAATATGTGCTGACCTCAGTTTCCTCTTGTCTGTGTCGATGTAATCGTTCCACATCATCAATCTCATAAACTTTAATTTCAAATGGCTCCTTTAAAGTGCCTGGCAAAGGTGGTAGATCAACCCATTGGCCAGTGACACTGGGTTTTCTTCCTAAGGAGGCAGCATCTGGCAATGGAGCAGGAATCAGTCTACGACGCTGGAGACCTATAATAACAAAGACAAGTGATCCTCAGATTCCAAGGGGACTAACAGACTGCAGAACATTACTGCAGCCAACTAAAGATCTAGGTTCTCTGAAAACTTAGGAAGAAACGCTTTTCTTGATCTTTTCCTTTTAGTAAATCCCTTCAGGCTGCTGAATGAGTTACTGCCTTGACAAAATATGTTCCTGTTGGTTTGTCAATGGGAGTAACAGCAGTTCCATTCCCAAAGCAGATGTCTGAGAACTTTTTCTTTATTCTCTCCTTGGAAAAATATTTTTCCTGGATTCATTTCTCTTTGGTGGGTTTTAGTGGTATTCATTACCTTGCAATGGAAATGAGACAGAGAGTAATTTCCCACAAATACTGATAATGGCTGACAAGCCTGAGTATCTCCTCCTCCAGTTAAAGCCAAGCAAGGCTAAGATCACTTCAATTCTATTACTTCTTTGCCAGGAGCACACAGCCCCCTCTAGAACAACTACCAGTACTTAAAGGAGGTAAATGTTAGCATTTTCAGTGACACTGTGGGATTAGAAGATGTTTGGCACTTCAGAAGGCAGCAATCAATCAAGTTGCAACTTGTCACGGCTATGCCTATCACTGCCCATTTACACTCATGTCAGAATAGACAAACTTCACAAATTCCTCAACAGCAGGGATTTGTTTTGCTGCAAATAAAGAAGCAAACCACCACACTGATACGATTCCTCAGGACAAGTTTCCTACAGCAGAAACTGACTGGTGTACTTCAAAAATGATAGCACTTTTGTATACAAAAGCTGACACTTTGGTGTCCAGCAGTTTTCACAGTCATGAGTGTCTCTCTCTTCGTTCTCTCAAAGGCAGAACTTTACATTACATATGTCATGAGTGAGTACCTACATATGGCTGGTTAAAACAAGGCTGCAGTCCAGTCCCTAGTTAAATAGAAGGGCTGAAGGCCACTAGAAACAAGCTGAAACATCATGTTAGCAGTAAGTACAAGCACCTCTGGCTGAGTGGTGGCAATAAATTCATTGCTGACAAATCTCCCTCCTTTTATTGAAAACCAGCTCTCAGAGTTGAGTTTTATTACTTTTGGTCTTCTTGCTAAAGGGAGCGTATCAAACAGGCAAGGCAGTGCTGCTCAGAGGAAAGTGCACCTGAGGTATCTACTAGGCTCAAAACCTGTACAGGAAAAATTCAACTTAAGGCTGTCAGGTGAGCCCTGCCACAAAATTCCAGATGAAATGGTGACAGAACCCCAGCAGACACCTTATGAAGCCAATACACCACCAAAGATACCTGATGAGTTGCCTGGTTTACATGTTCTTAAGAAAAACATTCCTTACTCTTAATTGCATCCTTCCTGATTTCTAAGTAACAATAATCACAAAGGGAAAATATTTGGAAAGGGTAAGACTTGATTCTACTTCTCCAACACTTATCATTCTCCCATTCTCAATTTATTTAGCCTGAATCGATGCTATTTGCCCACTGAAACCACACACTCTAACTCTGATCTTGTAACTACATTGGTGAGAGCTGGATCTCCTCTGAAGAAGAGACTGAATAAAAGTAGTAAAACACATATACTAAGCTGACAAACTTCATATCCTTCCACTGAACCAGCCAAGGCCAATGTCATTTCTCTACGGACAAAGTTAAAGGATGAGGGAACAAGGTTTCCAGTGACACCTAAGGGAGTAGGTTCTGTCTACAGGATGGGTTTCCCTTCCAGAGGTTCTGTAAATCCAGAGGCATTTTGCATGACTACAACGTAGTTGGGAGCAATGTAAACATCAAGGATCTTTAACGCTTTGCAAAGATTACAATATATTTTAGGGCAATAACGGGAGTGCATCAAGCATTTTGTCTAAGAAATATTTCATGAAGTTCCCAGGAAACCTCACTTCATGTATAAAACACATTATGGTCTCAAAGTCTGAAGCACTCCAAAAATAATTTACTGATATAGAGCAATTTCAATTGGAAAAAATAAATAGTTTGTCATTTTTAAAGACATTATAAGCATTTCCTGAGGCAAAAACAAATAGAAATCCATCATCAGGTAATGCCTTCTCAATATGTGCACAACTTATACAGCTACTAATATTGATTTGTAGAAAAGGTTTAAGAGGTTGATATGCTATGGAAAGAGAACTGCAGCAAATGCTGCACTGTTTCCAAACTGATTTATCCCCCACTGAATCAACTCAGTTTCTTTGACCAGAAAGTACCATAGATCCACATCCCTTTAACTCATTTGATTTTACTGCCAGAATTGTGCATCATGAATGCCTCTACAGATTGCAAGAATTACCCCCTGCCAACCAAAAACTCAAGATTCAGTGCATCACTGATATCCATTCCTGCTCTATTGCTACCAGTCAGTACACTTAGACTACTGAATAAGCACTTTGGTCTTAAGCTACATGGCACTGATTGTCACTGATTCTTTATGATACATGCCTTCAAGCTAGATGAATAAAAATGACTACTGTAACAGCAGTCACACCAGCCTGATTTTGAAGCTGTCTACAAACCAGGGACACTTAGATGGGCACCACCGTCAAGAGCAACAAGGAAAGGCACTGGAGAGCAGAAAAGAGGACCTGGCACTCATATGCCCACCTCTTCATGGCGCAGTTAGGTGTGTCTGCCTTGGCACAGAATGCAAGTGAGAGCCACCGCTCCTGAGCAACTTCCAAATTGGTTTGCTATTCTTTTTAGAATCCACAGTACCTTCCAAACATTTTTCATGAAACCTCCTCTACAGTGCAACGCAGTAATTTTGCAGTTAGCTGGCAGTATTAGTGCACTCTCTGCCTGCAGGCCCTAATTTTGGATAATCTAATGCACATCCAGCAATCTTCATTAATTCATAAATGCTGTTCTCCACTCCAGACCTATTCCCTTGTTTCCAAACAGAAGTCTCAGCCTACTCCACAGAAATTTCCCATGAGCAGAGCTCCTCCTCTCCTCACTGCCCCTCTCTTGCCCCTTCTTCCCCAGCCTGCACAAAAACACTCTCCATCCTCACAAAAATGCTTTCAATATCATCACTCCTCCCAAATCCATCTGTAACACCCTCTTCATCTGGGCTGTGCTTGCTGCTGACCCTGCTGAGGAAAGAAGGACCCCATCTGCCGGCAGCCACCTGCTGTCTCCTCCCTCACAAGGAGGCTGCCAGCGCCCCAGGGCACCCAGCACCTTCTCCTGCCCTCCCTGCCGCAGCACCTGTGTCACACCTGCAGCTTTGAAGTGAAATAAATGACAAGTTGCTGCTGTCACAGCGATACACGTGCACACATAAGCGCAATGCAGGCAGTTCCCACTTCAAGCTTTCCCCAGCCCACTTCTGTGGGCGGTGCTATGAAAATTCCACACCCGCCAGGATGCAGCAGTGTGTTGGTGGCCTGGCCACCTTCTCTTTACTCCTTACCTGTTGATCGTTTCTTGGGGGACTTGAGGCTCCTCATCCGTCCTGGAGAGGACATCCCACTTTCACTCATGGAGTCGTGTGCAGAAGAGGCACTGCCAGTGGCCTCGCTGTCCCGAATCATACTCTCATAGCCGCTGCTGCCACCGCTGTGGTAAAACAGAGCCGTCCTCCCCATGGCCGGCGGCAGTTCCCCGCTTAGGACACTGCTGTTGTCACTACCATGCCCGCTGCTGTACCGCTGAGGCCGCCGGGGTGCTGTTATCTTGCTGTACGGAGATGGTAGCACTGGGATTGGTGACTTCTCATCACTGAGATTAATGCCACTGTCGTTGCCACTGTCAGAGTCGGTAGAGCCTCGGAAGTGGCCCACCTTGGTAGAGCCACCAGACACCAGCTCGTTCACGCGGCTGTTGGCCGCCCTCATGGCCTGCTTGGTGCCCATTATGGTCCCTCGGCCGGGTTTGCCACCAACAGGCTGCATGGAGCGGGGTGCAGCCTTTCCTCCAGGAGCCATGCCAGAGCTCTTCCCCACCGGCTGTGCCAGGGACTTGACGGAGGAACTGAGAGACTTTGACCCGCTGGCGGAGAGGCCCCGGTTTTTATTCCCGCTGGCTTGGACCTTCTGGTTAGCTGTAGGTTTTGCCTGGCTGTTTTTACCAGGCGCAGGGTTGTTAAAGGACAGTGGTAAAGCTCCACCAGAGGCAACAGGAGGAACACCCAGCCTAGGGACAGAGCGTCCTGCCCGGACGTTACCAGTGCTCCCATTTTCCCTCACCAAGTTTGCTTTGGATCCAACTGATGTCAGGCTGTCACACCTCTCCAGAGACATGTGGCTCCCATAGCGGTGCACGGCTTCACTCTTTGATGCCTTCGCCTTCAAGCTTGATGTCATCTTAGGCAAAGAGTGATCACCTTTCAGGTTCATTCTACTGCTGGCACTTTCACTGAAGTAAGACCCAGCTTTCAACCGCAAATCCAGTTCATCTTCAGCCTTTGGTGTGGAAGCTCTGGCAAACTCTAGGCTGGAGGCTTTTCCCCCACCATTTCCCAGAGCAACAGGTTTCTGTTCCAGGCTTGATTTGCGCACAGGAGGTGTTGGAGGCATTGGCCCGCCTGGCCTGGGCAACATGCTTGACTTCTGCGGCATGCTCTTCTTTCCCAGTGAAGATTTCAAGCTGCCAGTGGCCATAGGAGTATCCGAATTCCCTCTGGTGATGGCCTCTGACAAAGTACTGTTATTAGCATGCGATACTGGCATCACTCCCAACGTGGTGGCCCCTCTCTTCAGCTGTGGCATCTTCATCACAGCTTCTGACTTCTTTGCAGCTCCACTGGAGGATTTGCAGGCCATTTCACAACCATCCACAACCCTCTGCGAACAAGCAAGCATAGTTTGTGACTTCATTGGCCCAGATGATATGCCAAAATACTGGGCAGCTTTTCCTGGCTGCTTGTCAGTACCAAATGCATGAGATTTTGGAGACAGCAATGCATCTGTGGGTTTTGTTTCCAGCTGATTATCTGTGCGCAGCAGCCAGGGATCTTCAAATACACCATGTGGATTCTGCAGGTCTTTATAGCTGATGACAGTATTATTGTGGATTGGAGACGAGGTAGTTTTTGTTTTCCTAGGAAGACTAGAATGTATTGTTTCTATTACAGGCGTATCACGAGAATTACATTTTATTTTTACAGGCTGATCAGAGACACAAAAAGCACTTTTAATCTGAGATGCTTTGGTAGTTTCAGAGGTTTGAGGGCTTTTGCCAAATCCCGAGGACAGCTTGCTAGAACTCATGCTCTCACTGTCCAGTTCAGAGAAGCAAAATCCACTGTCATTCAGAGCGCTTTTCAAAGGGACAGATAAATTGGGTGAATCCAAGTTGAAGGGATCCTCAGACTTGCTACAGCTGTAAGATGTCTGAGCTACAAAACTGTCACTTGACTGAGCTCCATCACTCTCAATTGTACAAATGCTGACTTCACTGAGCCACGAACTGATGGAGGAACGTCTGCTGCTGGTAAAGGGATCCTTAGCAAAGGGCACAACAATATCAATATTTACACCAGTAGAAGTTTCCTGTGAGGTATAAGCATCAAACTCATCGTTTATACTGCTGATAATACTAACTGGCCTTGAACCCGATGCAAGAGCCTGAAGGGAGCAGTCGCTGTTAAAGCTAATGATACTGGAAGGTCTTCCATTATCCATAATGCCACTGATGGACAGTTCTTCCACCACAGTGAAAACAAGCTCATCCTCTCCATTCAGCTCAACAGGCTGCTGTAAAGTCACTGTAGTGGTTAGTATATCTCGATCAAAACATTTACCTCTGAACGCTGATCGGAAGCTGTGTACCTCTATAGCACCCGACTGACTCTGGCCATTGCTACCAACCAGAAATGTGCTTCCTACAGAGTTTTGCTCAGGTTTGTTTGCCATCTGCTTGCTCATTCCCACAGGAGGAGTCCGAACTGCATTGCTATTGTCCAGCTCCAAACTCTGAGCTTTGGAACTTGGCACCTGCTCTTTCTGCTGTGGAGGTGGGGGTGCTGGGCTTGGCAAGGGCCTCTTCACATAAAAAGACTTTTCTTTAATGACACATTCAGCAGTGGCTTTATTCTGCTCTGGGTTCTTTGAAGGGCTACACCTCGACAACTGCAGGGAATTGGTGATTGTCTCTCTCTCCCCATCCAGTACTTTGCTGTCAGTGCTGCTCTGTGGCACAGAAAGCTCTGATTTCAAGTGAGGTGTGCTCTTTTCATGACAATTACCATTGCCACCCCTTGGTGCAACAGCCTGGAAAGGAATATTATGCCCTTTTTTTGGAGATGCAGTTTCTTGTGAAACTGGTTTCTTAAATCCTCCAGAAGGAGAAGAAAGTTTTTCCTTTATCAGTTTAGACTGTGTGCTTTCTGTACCTCCGGGCACTGGACTACAATTGGATGTAACAGAGGTCTCTCCACAAGCGTATCTGATAGGTTCCTCACTTCCATCAATGCACTCTAACCTTTCTTGCAGTTCAGCAAAAGTGTTGCATTTAAAATGGTCCTTGTCAGAACTCCTACCGCTAGCAGAATTGTCTTTACTTCTCTTCTTGTTCAGGGATGGGATTATGGGAACAAACTCCGGAGGACCTTCATTATCTGTCAATTCCCTGTCCGACAAAGCTGCACCATTGGGACCAACATAGATGACAGTATCACAAGACTGTTCACTGCTAGAGGAATAATCAGGATCACTAGATATACTCAGGACAGGAAGGTCAGGGTCAAGGGCAACAGTTCGTGGGTGGAATGGTCGAAGATGGGGGGGTCTTCGGACATGTCCTTCTTCACATGAACTCTCTCCTCCAGATGAGCTGGATGCGTACTACAAATGATCAACGGGGAAAGAGTTATTAAAATGAATTGATATATGTGTATATGTATGTGCGTGTAATTGATAAAAAGTGCAGGTTTTGCAATATACTCTGCACTCTGTATACTATCACATCTACATCTAGTGCAGAAATATTACTGTGTGAATTAAAATAACAAGGTCACACTACACAAATTTTACTGGAGTCATAAATCACACCTTTTCAGACAGTTTACATTAAATACTATACATTCTTCTCGTCCTCAACAGTTTTACTGTTTCTTTCTTATTGGTTTTCAATTAACACAAATTGAAGCCTGAGATAGTTTCACATACAAGCAAATAAGGGATTCACATTTGGAACAAAAAGAAAAGGAATTTCAGGATTAAGAATTGGGGGCGGGAGGATGGCTTGATGCCAAGTCATTTGTCAGTTCCCCTCTTGAGCTTTTATGCATTTTGTATTACTTCTTAAGGCTCAGAAATCCCATATTCCCCCACCAAGAGGTTAGAAAAACTCATTTTCAAATGAATTAATTGTGGCTTGCTTGTGTACCAACCTTAGATTTCTTCTTTCTCATTCGGTGGATTCGTGATGAAAGCTGAATGGTGGTGAGGGTTTCTGCATAATTCGCTGGGGAGTCAGAAATATGCGCAATCATAGTAGTTCTGCAGTTGATGTTCCCAAGTGATTCCCTCAACAACATTGTCAACTTGTTGTCTCTGCGTAACAAATGAGAATGTTAATACAGCTTAAAGAAATCACAATCTTGCAGATTTTTACACCACCAGTTTTTTTTTATTCTCAAAGGACATATGCATTTATGGTACATATTGATCAGAAACTATTCCTATTATTTGCCTATACTCAAAATGTGTCAAATTGTACACATACAAATATACCAAAATTTGGACAATTTGTGTTGTTTTTTTTTTTTCTTTTACAGTATAATTCATTTTGTTTGTTATGTAACACAGCTGTAAAATGATTGATAACTAGTTATCTCACACTTAGCTCACACTCCTCAAGAAGCTCACGATCGCATTATTTTTATCCACGAAGACTTTGCATCTCGATCTAACCTTTGTGAGCTATGGGCATATAACTTTGGTAAGAAAAAGGCAACAGAAATGGTATGAAAATCCTAGAAAAATAACAACACTAGGTATCAGAAATATATTATTATTGTCACCCTAGCTAATCTAGTTCCTATTCTGCTTTGCTGTGACATGGCAAATGGGAAGGTATAATTCTTTCTGAAAGTATTCCTTCAGAAGGTGATGCAATTATTAGCTATGGAGAGCAAAGCTGACAAGATAGCTAACATTCTGTTCTCCACAGGTCTCCAACACATCTACCCAAGGCTCCTTGGAGGCTGTTTCCTATCACCACTCTAAGCTGGCCCGAAGTGTAGGAATTACTATCATGTCTATACTCACAAAATCGTAGTAGGTGCCTTTCCCTATTCTAACCCATTCATCCTGTACTCCATCCACAAACCTATCGACTAGCCTGAGGAAATTACCTACTTTCAGTCTAATACAGAAAGAAGGAACACCTGTTTGCGATGCAACACTAGATAAATAAGTGAAATGACATGATTAATAATGAAGTCATGAAATTATAAAGACAAGCAGAAATTAAACTTAAGGGCAGAAGGCCAACTTCTGGCAGGAGTGTTTACACTGTGAATGTTGTCTGTAGGCTGGGCTCCCCACAGATGTGTTTGGCATAACATTATCATCAAGCATACTCTAACAAATGTTCCCTTCTGCTAAACAATCATGAAACATGGTCACCTTTTCTCATTGTTTGTTTGGTTTTTTTTTAATTGAAAAAATTAGAATTTACCACTAAAAATAGTATAGTGAAATAAAACCCCTTGATCACCATATTTTATAAATATTCTAGAATTTTCTGAAATTTCAAAACAGTTTCTAAATTTTGAAAAGGAAACAGAAGAGAAAAAAAAAGATCTTTGCCATTCCTCCTGCATTCTTCAACAATCGAACTCTCTTCAACATACACATTTCACCCTAATTAAGCATATACCAGTACCCATACCATTTCTGGTCACTCAAGTAAGAATGTCATGTTGGTAGATGAACACATGTATGTATCTAATACGTAAGTGATATAAAGACACATCCCTCTCTGACAGAACTTCCTTTGATTTCATCTTAGGCAGAGTAAATTGCTTATGCAATTCATTGTTCAGGTAACACCAGCCACAAATTTAAGCTAATGCATGCAATAATTGACTTACTTATATGGCACGTGTTTAGCACCATTAATTAAGGCCAAAATTACATTGCCCAAGGCAGAGAGAGACAAACACAGAGAGCCTCCTCCATCTCGGCTCTTGCTCAGCACTTTTTCACAGCTCCCTAGATCAATGAGATGCAAACGGCTGCGTCCTCCAGACACTAAAACAGAAAGGGAAAAACAGTTGTATGTCATGTGCTTGTATGGGCTACAGCCAGACTGGGTATTCAAAACTTATTCAAATGAAGAAAATAATGAAAACAGCATAGACTAATGACCAAATTAAATATTAATAGCAAGGAAAAGCAGATATTAGCCACAGATACTGAAGTTATAGGTGGACTGGGTTGAGGGTTCACTTCACTTTTTCAAATTTACTGCAAATTATTGTTAAGCCAACCCAAACCCAAGTCATTTTAAAATTAAAAATATGTGAAGATTCATACTTCCTCCTTTGCCACTCTTCTCCATGCGATACTGATATATGTGAAGAGTAAAGAGCATGTGTGAATTCCTCCTATCTTCTTCCTCACATTCAGGTTTGCTGGTACTTCTGGCAGCAATTGCAGCATCAAGGAAAAAGGCAGCCTTCTCTGCTGTTGGGGCCCTTAGCTCACTTTGGTTTTGAAGCTGGAATACAAACAATAAAATGTCTCATTAGCACAGGAGCTTTTATTTTTTTTTCTTTCTGAACTAGCTAAATCTCTTGAGAACTAAAAGAAACAAATATGTACATCATGAGAGCTTGACGACTTAACAGATTAAAAGCAATATTTTTTTTTTAAACCATCTTAAAAGTTGTCATAATTGCTGTCAGATGAAAGAAAATAAGAAGTGGAAGAAATTCAGATTCAGAAAATCTATGTTGCAATATCCATTATACCTGGGTTCCACATATTGGATCTTCTCTTAGATAAACCCCGGGAGACTGGCCATCCTGAAGGCTGCCAGTGGCTACTTCAGCTAACAAATCCTTAAGGTTTTCATCTTTGCCACTGATCTCCACAGCAGATACTCTAATAGAGAAACGAGTCCCAGTTTTCTCTTTACGTTCATTGATTAATTTGAAGAGCCAAGAAATTGCACAGGGGATGATACCAAGGCTTTGTGTGGAACTATCTTTCCCAATCATCGTAAAAGATTTTCCTAGAATGAAAAGACAAACGTGAACTTAATTCACCTTTCTTGTAAAAGACAGTTTCTCTACATATCACCGTTGTACATTATATGCAAACGCCATGCGCTACACAGATAACGGAGAATAACAGATGCGAAAAATGGCAAGTATTTAATTATTAATTCATTACTATTTATTCAATTAGTTTTGCCATTTTTGTAACTCTGACCTACAGCAAATTAGATTTTAAAAACATCTCTGATCTTTTGATTTCCAGCACAATGCACCTATACGTAAACTCACTCTTGAATCTGATGTTACATTTTACCTTTTCAAATTAAAGCTTACAATCCCAGTGTAGAAATAAACCATGATAAGTTTGCAAAGCTAATTAAAAAGAAATTCTAATCTATTCATATACTCCAGGTTTATTGTTCCAGGAGCTGACAGCATGTAATTACCAGACTGACATAGTAATTAACTGTAACGAATTTGGGAGCTCACCAAGCTTGACATGACCAAAGCAAAATATGCAACCATCTGCACCATTCACAACAGACTGGATTACTTCTGCTACTGTTCCAGAGCATACCTCCGCCTGCAAGAAAGATTGGAGACAAATAAGTAGAAGAGAATATACTGCTATGTTTTTCACTACTCTTCTGTATGAAATGACTCAATATTTTTATATTCTCCCCGTTTTTATGGCATCAATCCTATTATTTCAGTAACTATGCTATCTTTAAAAAAAAAAAAAACCTGCTACTACAGCCTAAAATAGTTTTCAATTCTATTAAACCAATTTTCTTGGAATATTGATTCTATGACTAATGTACCAAACTGAATGCTATCCAACCAGGCTTCCTGCTGGTATAATAGCTTTGCCAAGGCTATTCAGCAATAGTAGCAACTCCACTGAAATTAAGCTACTCAGGAGTGCTCACAGGAATTAAAAAGACATTCATACTGGAGAAAATGCATTAAGATCCCTGAATAAGATTTCATAGCATCACATTTTCCTTTTCCAGGGAAAAGAGTATCATCAATAACTTGCTAAAATACCTGAGTGTACTAAAACCTGTTTATCCACATCAGTGAAGGTTTCAAACATACAACATGATGATGTATTAGGTACAGCAACTGTGTGGGGCGGTGGAGGCAGGAAAAGGTTTAAATATGTAACTACAGTGAAATGATAAAGCTGTTTGTAGGTTCTTGGCAGTAAGCTTGCCTCGAGGAATGATGCCTGCCAGAAACACTACAAATAGTCCACTACGAGCACCTGAAAGTGCCTAGCCCAAACTAGGGGGCAGTGATTCACAGGGCTTGTGTCAAAACCAGCACAGCAGCTGGCTGTGATCAGCCACCCTGCATGAAGGGCTGGCCATGGGAGTTTCAGCATCTGTAAGAAAAAGCCATTTCCAGTTCTAGACCAACGTTGACATAATGGTTGCAAATCTCTGCACAAAGACACCATTTGGGTTTATGCAGATTCTCAATACCAGACTACCGGTGTAGTTACCATTGCATTAGGAATGGATCTGTGTGGGATGCATTCTCCATCCTTAGTGCTGGCTAGAACTTAGATCTCATCTCATATTTTTGTATCTCTACTTTGGAACCCAAAAAGTAAATAAAATCCTAGGAGAAGATATGAGTGTAAGATTCTGAGCTACATCTCAATATCTTTTCTCAACATTAATGTATCTTTACTACCTTTAACATTTTGTTTTTTATTTTATTTCAGTAAAATCTAACCTTAATAAGAACTTCCTGAAAACAAAAGTCCTGTCAAATACCCACCATGCAATCTTCATATCAGATTTGGTGCCTGAGACTACTACTGTAGAAATACAGCCTTTTGCAGGGCATGAGAGGCACACACAATCAGCACCACCATCAAGATAAAATACTTGGTCAAAAACGTAGAATAAGCAAACTGGAAAAGGTGATGAAAACATAAAAGCTCCCTAACTACTTCAGCATAGCAGTACCATGGGGTTAGCTGTATCTCTTCTTGTAACAGCAGCATTTAGCACTTAACATTAACTTTAAGTACATGCTCATTACCCACTGAAAGCAGTGGGGAAGGAGATTCTGTGACATCAAAAGGGTTAAAACTTAACTGGATAGAAAAGTGAACTTCAAATTGGCCGTTTCTTTCACTAACAAAAGAAAACACACAAAGATAATTCAGTCAACAAATCTATTTGCTTTTATTTTACATCTTAGCTAAACTGAAAACCTCTGTCTATGAATTACTGTTGTGTGTGGCATTTTTTTCAAGCTTTAGACAACTCATTCAAATAAAATTTCCCAGAAACAGAAAGTACTCTAATACTCTAAAGGCAAATCAAATGCAAAATACTCAGGAGATTTATGCAAGTGACTTGAGTACCTGTGAAGCATCCTGGGGAAAAACTGCATCAAAGGCAAACATCTTCGGGACAGCAACAACACCTCTTCTGTGACCTCCATTGGAAGGCCCACTTGCCGCTGGATCATAAAGTGTGATTTGTTTTTTTCGAGGATCTACCTTGAGGAAGGACATGGATTCGGATGTTTCATGTGCTCCTTGAGAGGGACAAATCCTTACCATCACTTTCACCTGCAAATATTCAGAAGAAAGTGACAACTTTATTTGCAAGCTGGAGATAAACACGTGCATAGCATTCCTCCCTAATACGCTCCCCCTCCCAAGACACGATCATTTGTATTACTTAGGTGTGTCAGGACAACCGTGGGACAAAACCAGAGCCAGATTTTTCATGCTGGTTTCCACCTGGGGGTTTTCACTAAATAGCTTTCAAAGGTGCACTTTGTCCCTTCTGTTGACTCTTCCAGCTTCAACGTTTCAATTTCCAAATGTCTGATCTGCAGGTACAGTCCACTGTAGGTGTAATAGCATGCCTAAAGAAAACAAAACTCTGGTCTCCTAGCTTCTATGTGCTTAATGTGACCAAAAGTACAACCTGAACCATTCCAAAAATCCATGTGAATAATGCAAAGCTGAGAGAGCTAGCACATTCAAGCTGAACTAAATCTGGAAAGTTTCAACTTCTTTTTCACATTACTGTAATAAACAGGTGCCTCTCTTATAGCTTTCCCAGGCAGACACCTTTGTGCTATTATTGCTAGGCAGCTTGGTGGTTAGCTGAAGATTTAATGGCAGTCACAAAGAAGGGAAGGAAAAAAAAACAAACATCAGAAGCTTGAAAATAAACTACTCACAAAGTACATTTTTACTCCTACATATGGCATTATAAGGCAGCACTTTCAGACATGTTGGCTGTGATTTTCCAAGCAGCTCGTGGGAGCCAAGTGACCCAGTCTCACTGAAGTTCAGCAAAGGCTGCACACCTGCTTCTTCTAGGCTTCCTGGAAGTCATACTCTTATTTTGAAAAGCCACGAAATACTGCCTCACACCTATTTACAACCATTTATCCTTACAAAATGCTCCTAGGTCAGAAGCAGTGTATTTTACACACCTGGCACTGCAGTAGATGACTATTACAGGAGCAGCGTCACTCAGCTGATGAACAATTCTGCACTGCCCAGCAGATCAAACCTAAAGGAAAGCTATTCTTGGCCAGAGTAACTCTCCCTGGCCAATATAAAAAGCTTCAAAAACAAGATGAACAACAGTATTACACACTCTTCTAGCTAACAAATGGCTTCCCCAGCAGCAGTGGGACACCTCATTTTGCTGGGTGAAGAGCCTCCACAGCTGTAATGCACCACAGCCAGCCAAGCTGGAACAATCCACACCTGCATTCTCCAAAGCACCCATCGGGACCTGCACGTTCCATAATGCAACTACTGACCCAAACAAAATACCCACTCCTCCATCTATAGCACTTGCATTCAGTTTGGATGGAGAGTGAGAGATAGCAACCTCTCTACTGCAAATCTACCAGATGACCCTTCCAAATAGAGAGCACAGAGTCATTTGCTGATTTCATACTCAGCTCCAGCTCCATGCTGGATGTTGCATCAGAAGATGGGTTGGAAAGCATGCATCTCCAATAAAGAAAGAGCCTCCTTTCAGTAACTTGCTTTTGCTAAATTTAACCTTAAAACTGTCAGAGCAATTTGGGTCTAAGAACCTGAGAATATTCTAAGTCATGAGAGTACTAATTTCATTAAAATGGTGTGCTTTTATACTACTGCCACATTCTCTTTGTCTTCACAAAAAAAAAAAAAAAGAAAAAAAAATGCAGTTTGAAGTCATCACCTCCCCATCAGTCCTGCACCCTAAACAATAATGGCAAAGGAAGACCTGAAGTTGACAACACACTTCGGCATAGCATGGTTGGGAAATGTTGGCCCCGCAAGCACTGCAAGGAACATACCCAAGAGCAGGCTGAGCCATCCTCTAGGTCTGCCACTCATACCTGACAAGGTGAGAAGGTAACAGCATATATCCCTGGCACCTGGTGCACACAAGTGAAATACAGTGCCCAGACCAGGATGAGTCACAATGGACAGGTGAGTGCAGCACTAAGCACTGTACAAACCATCCCTGCCTTTATCAAGGACAGCTAATTTGATGATTTTCATCTCATTCCTTAACTGTTCCATTTCTCCAGCTCACAAGTATTCTCAGAAAGCAGCTATAAAAGCTTTTTACCCCCAACATTTTTTTTCTAACAAAGAGTTTAAGAAACAATTGATCCCTCCAGTAAGCACTGCAAGAGGCTCCACCAAAGGCAGCAGCAAATTCTTCCACCTATTCACTCAAGCAATCCCCCTCTCCTTTTCCTTCCACTTTTACACTGTTGTGAATATGAAAATACTGTCCCTTTTATACTGATATAAATATAAAAATGCAGTGCCAGAAAATAATTGAACCTCAGAACAAATGAAACAACTGTTTCAAAAGCAAAGTGCATCAGAGGTGACAGACTCAAGGCTGCTTCCCTATAAAAGCTCCATGAAGGCAGTTTTGTGTATTAGCCTCTTAGTTCAACCTTGACATGCAACTGAAACACCCAGAAAACAACCACCCTAAAGAAAAAGAAAAATACATACACATGTATGTTTTTAAAGACCCAAAAAGCAAGTTTCCTCCATCAGAGTGTTGCTCCCTCTAATAAAAAGATGGCTTCAGTCCCCGAAAAACTGTGTGTCAAATCAGCTTTTTGAGACCAGCAGAAAGGTACCAAAATCTCTTCCCATAATGGATCAGATTCCAACTCATAACAACCTTCAACGGTCATATTCATCTTTACAGTGAAAGCTTCCAAGAGAAATGTAACTAGAGAGCACGGGGGCAACATCTGCATTGCACTCAAATGTGGGGTTTTTTTTTTGTTTTGTTTTTTTGTGTTTTTTTTTTGCTTATGAAATTAACAACAAGAATTAAATGCAATAAGATTAATTTCAGGCTCACTCAGGATTACATCCTTTGTTGGCAGATGTTCAGCAGTATGGCCACTTCTGATGCGGAGATCCAACTGCAGCAGTACCAGCTGCTGGTAACACTCGCATGAAGCAAAGAAACCACAAGAGGAGGAATTTAAAGAACAAATGAAGAAACAGAAAATTAAGACAAGTTGGAAAGAAAAAAAAAAGAGGAGAGCTAAAAGTAATGCCAACACAGAAGGGAGCGCACATACACACACACACGGAGAGAGAGAGAAAACAAAGAAAGGAAAAGCAATAAGCAATACAAATAAGGTGATCCCAGAAGAGTCATCTCAGGCTGTGATCATCTCTGCCTTGGCCACTTTTAGATTCAATAAGGAGAGCTAAGATGGCAAATGCTTCCTGCGACAAGGATGAACCTCCGTGATATAAATGGGAATTCTTAGTAACCTGTTGCATTGTTCTTTTCTGTCTTTCTTCTTCAACGTCACACAAATATGCAGAATAAGAAAATGAATTACAGGTAAAAGTTTATAATCATAAAGGATGCTGTTTAGAGACTCAGTAATTAACTGACTCTAATCCTGTGGGTTCTGTACACTGGGATTAACACCCAATTGGACTTTCCAAACTTATGTTTCCACAGGAACTAGAAGGTGAGCAGAATTGCTGAAGGAAATCTTATTAAAATCGAAAGTGTTTGGGAAAAGAATCATAGAATCGCTAAGGTTGGAAAAGACCCATGGGATCATCCAGTCCAACCATTCGCCCTTCACCAATGGTTCTCACTAAATCATGTCCCTCAACACAACATCCAAACACTCTTTGAACTGAATATGCTGCCGAAGGATAAAGAAATAAATGAGCACAGAATTTGGAAAAGTCCTGGGAACGGGTGGCATAAGGTCACAAGTCCACCCCCTCAACACAACTATGGGTATAATGTAAACTGTCACTGGCAAGAATGGGAGAAAGATTCATAACAATCAAGGGGTTTTTTATTATTTTTTTTTATTGAATTTATCTTCCTACATTGGAAGTTAGTGCTCTGAAAGCACACACCTGCAAACCAGAATCCCCTCTCTCCAGACATGGGGAAAACCCAGTAGATGGACACTGAAGCATAAAAACAAACATCATAACACTGTTTCATGCACATATAAATAATTTTAAGTGAGACAAGTTGGCAAAAGGCAGATTTATGAAGAAGAAAAAACCTCATTTGCAGTGTTAGAAATGGAGAAAAAAAAAACCCTTATGTGAGGTACAATGGCTATGACTGAGACCCAAATAGTTTTAGAAACATCTGATGAGACCACTAGAGAATCACAGATCCTGTTAAAGACTCAAATATCAATAACCTGTGGGAGCCTTAAGCCAAAGCTCTGGACTTCGACATTTTTTACCATTTTGAAAGTTAAATATAGATGCACATTTAACAGTTCTGACCTAAACACTGAATCTCCTCAGAAATGGAGGAACATACAATCCTGGCTGGCACCACCCTTTCTCCTCTTACAGGCCATCACTACTGTCTACCCCATTTCACACCTAATGGTCACCAGGAGAGACCTTTTGCCCCCTTCCCATGTTCCCATGCTGAGACCTCCAAGAGCACCAGCCCCACACATCCTCTTCATGTGGGCTGGTGACCTCCAGACTTCCCTTCACATAATGTACCAGATGGAGTTAAGAGAGCAGGATGAAGGAGTGACAGCAACCTTACCAACAGGCTGCCTGCAGGACAGGTCAAGATAGTGCAAAACATCAAGAATATGTCAGTGTCAAAAAGCAGGTTTGGAAAAAGCAAAAGACAGGCCAAAAAACTGTGAAAACCAAATTTCAAGGCAACTCTCTGACAGCAAGGCATGAATGTGAGACTGATGGCCAGAGACAAGCTAGCAGTCTTTCCTAATACATCCCATATATTTTGGATATGCTGTACTGAATGGAGATTCAGCAAAGCCATGCATCAGTGAACATGAAACTCCTCAAAGACCAGTGAGGCAAGCGTCATCTCAGAAGAAATCATATAAGAGGCTGATTTTTTTAAGAGAAAAGAGCCAGTGATAGCAGAGAGAATGACACAAACCTACACAATTTTAGACAGAAACAGCCAAGACACTGAGACAGTCAGGTTCACATTGATTATTACCCTGTAATCAAGAAAGATGGAAGGGCTATCAACATTGATACCAGAGAAAGGGAAAGGACTATCACACTTGAAACAAAGAAACAGAGTATTTTGATTCCATCCCTAATACTACCATAGACTCCTACAATATTATTTCAGAGGATGTTTACAAAAAAAATGGCATATATCATCAAGTTGATCTCTCATCTTTCAGTGAAGCAAAGGATGCCAAATAATCTACAGAGTTTAATTTGGGGCAGACATGTAGGCAGAAAAAACTCTACTAATCCACCAAGTAATTACCATAGTCCATGGCATTCTGAATGCTGAGGAAATTAAGACCCTGACCCAGCCAAGTATGTTAACAGAAGCATAACTGTAACATATGGTGCTTCCTTTGGAATCAATGGATGTGCAGCATTCGTGTGTTTATGGTGATGCTTTGTTAGCATTTGATGCTTATACAGTTAAGTTTCAAATCAAACAGAACAAGGAGGAAAAAAAAAACAGAAGGAATGTATTAAAAGCATGTAAGATTTTAAAATACATGGGCTCAAGCCTTGTTTTTTTTTCTCTTTTTTTCTTGCTAAAATAAGCTCTCTGACTTTATCTATCTGTAATTTGGGAAAGTGCTGGCACCATACTGGAATCCATTCTAAAAATGCTGATTGTATTCTACATTGCAACAGTATCATAATCCCTAAATGAACAAGCAATTTGGTCTTTAGCAATAAATGCCATTATATCAGATTTGAATGGACACTAAATATTCCCTGGAAACACACATCTTTGACAGGCATCACACAGCCAGGAAGTTAATCTTGTCCAATGTTCCCAAAATGGCGTATAACAGCAGGTTAATTAAATAACTATGTTTAGACATCATCCACCATTCTGAATTAAGATTTCTCAGCAAGAAATTACAAAGAATTCACATTCAGTTGAATAAAGGCCATTTTCCAATGAAATCTCTTGTTTCTCCACTACAGTCTAAATCAAATTAGAAAAGTCTTAGCTCAGAGCCAATATTTTTCATGGATTTAATTGTAACTGACAGATATATAACCCTTGCTAAATTGGTAGTTCTTACAAGCCTTTCACATACTGCCACTACCAATGGATGGCAAATTTATATGCAAAATTGCTATGCTAGCATAGACCATTTAGCTCCATTGGGAGAACCTTTAAAAAAAAAATCACATCTGTATTGTACTCTATTAAAGAAGAATTGATTCTCCACTCCCAGGAGACATTAAAAAAATTATTTTATTTTTAAAAGGTAAAAACAAAATAGAAGAAATTGTGTATTTTAATCTAATCTTTGACGTTTTTGTTGGAGTAGTTCAGTGCATGTCAGCAGGGAGGTACGTACTTTTTACTACATAGGGCTACATGTGTGGATTGAAGAGTACTTAGTATGATATGTGATTTATATCAGAAATAACACTCTAGTCATTAGGAAACAAGCAGCAATAAAGATGACAAAATTAAGTACCTATTTGTTATCCGTCATCAAACCATCGTAAGAACCAGTGAATGGGACATACAGCACACTTAAGAAGACCCTGCATGATCAGTAAATCATATTAGCAGTACATAAGCTTTGGCTTGGTAAAGCATAAAAGAAAGTAGATGTCTAAAACACATAAATGGAGACCAATATGTCAGACATGTCTGTTGGACAGGTACATACAATTCAGGTTGTCTATAAATGCTCCCCTTCTATTGTCTCACATAGGAGGCTTCTGTCATTCTAACATAAAAAAAGAAAGGATCCTTGAAAGAGACAAGCACTTAAAGTTGCTGTTATAAGTGATGCGGTATTATAAAGAATGAGCTGAATAGAACTCCAGAAAAAAACATTTTGCATGAAAAAGGTTTCCTACCATGCTAAAGAAAAATAGCAAATTAGAATGCTACACAGCAGCCACTGTAAAAAGGATGTCTTTTTTAATACCACAATATGATAAATTACCTTAAGTAGCACATTAATGTCAGAAATCGAGCACAATCTAACTTCTTTCCAGTGACAATATTAAATGGCTTTCAGACGTCTTTCCTACTATTCTGACATTAAATTTAATAACACCCAGAGAGACCACAAAAATGATTCAGTTACAAGAATCATAGTGTATTGGATCATTGCCTTTTAAGTAGGATTCAGCTAAACGATTCGGACTCTGATGTTTTTGGCACGTTCAAGTGAAAGGCATGAAATTTGTATTGCAACATCCATTGGTAAGGAGCAAAATTCCTTTTATATTTAGCTTAAATCGATAATGGGATTTTCCTTTGCGCATGGGAGTTTGATAATTGTTGATCATATAAAACACATCTCAGACAGACTTACAACTCCAGATTATTATTTTATTTTCTTTTTAAACTTTTTACCGCTTGCTGTTCCTGAATACTGAAAACCCTTTCAGTAACCTTTTGCACTCTTAGCAAAGAAAAGCAAGCATAAGGCATAATTAAAGATTTGTATCACAGGATAAATCCACACACTTCCACTGAATTTATGATAATAGATAATCTGGTATTCGTGAAATGTAAAAAAAGTTAATAAGATATTTACTACCAACCTTCCAAGGCATTACTTGAAACAATGAATTATAAACAGAAATTGCAAAACATACATACACATAGGACCTCTGCTGTAGTGAATCACTAACATATTCAACCTCTGGGAAGGCCATATAGTTACATTTCACTGCAGTAGAACTGCATGATATGCATGGAGATGATGATATTAGATAAGAACAAATTTAAACCTTGGGTTCACACGATCAGTAATTGAGTTCAAGTGCAAGAACTGGACATACAGTCTTTTCACATCCCTGCCCCTTCCAGCAGTTCTGACAGTACATAGTTACAGTCTTTGCTGAGCTGATGCTCAGTTCAGTGAGTTCCTTAGATTCAACTGCCCTCAACCCCAGACTAGAATAACTCTTACTCATTTGTTCAACTTTGAAACCAACTGAAAAGGACTTAATGCATAGGGAATCTCTCCACTGAACCTGTGCTTTGTCTATAGCAAAATTTATTTGACAGGATAAGCAAATATTCACGGTAGGGCAGCTCTGAAAGTGAAAATCAAATAAGGAACTTAAAATTCCAGGTACAGATGCTAACGTTTGTTGAGGCCTTTTATTTTCTCCAGAGGTTTAGGTCCAGGCCTGTGCTGGTAGCAAAGCACACCGTTACTGTTTCTGCATGCAGTGGTCTTAGATGCAGCAACAGGAACAGCTCACCTCTGATAGGGTGCTTTAGAGATGCATGCAGGGGGAGTAGGGAAAATCATCATGTTTTCTTAGTTCTTACCATCCGTTATTAAATTTCTTATAAGTTAATATACCAAGGAAGAAAATCATTAAAGAAAAACAGTGAGTGGTTGTTCAAATGTGATGAGCATGAAGAGGATCATGTATTTATATCATACTTTCAGAGACCCCCTTACAACCAAAGATGCTTATTCTTGCCTCCTGAACAGTCAGTACAGCATTTCTACAGAAGCTCAAATTCACGATAACAAAAATAATGCTGTAGCTTCCATGATGGCTGGTGAAACATGTTACAGTCACGACTGATTTATTTACAATTAAGCATTTGTGCATCCAGAGTTAGAGCTACTTTTTCCTATATACATTTCCTTGTGTTAGTTAATATTTAAAGTTCATCTGCCTCTTTATCCTCTCAATAATCTCAGCATGATGAGATCTTTCCGCAAGTTCTCACAGTCAGTTGTAGCTTTGGCTAGCCTGAATAGGTAGCTTCACCACCTTACACAAATCATTAAGGAAGACAGCAAACAGCATGGACTTCCATTTCACACCATGGTTAACTTTGCTCCAGTGCTGAATCTAACCTTTTGTTTCCTATCAACTATTAAGCCACTAGAGAATACATTATAGCTTAGGGTTTTCTGAGAAATCTAGGTCAGGGCACTTGTCAAAAGCTTTTTCAAAACCCAAATACACTCAGTCAACCAGATCACCCCATTCAAATGCTTGCTGACTCTTCTGTAGAGCTCTAACATACGTGTTCTGCCCATAAAAGCCCCATCAACTAGTCTCTACTATATTATATTAATCCCTCCTTGCTAATTTTGAACTTTATTATTGTTTCAAAACTTTGCCTGGTTGCCTAGCCTGAGAATCAAGGCTTGCTATGCTTCCAGGTTCCCTTTGGAGCCCATTTTTCTCTTCTACCTCCAAAGTGACATCGTATTTTCTACACACTCTTCCTATGTATCTTGTAAATGCACAGCATTGAATATCAGATAAGAGATAATCTTGAACAATGATGGATGGAGTATTTAAAAATGACTGCAGGTGGGGAAATATAGAAAGCCAATCATAATGGACATTGTTAAATGCTTCAACATTGACTTGAACAAGTACTTTGCTCTAAGCTTTGAAGAGAATTACAACAGAAATGAGACTACCTAGCATGTGTCAGAACAGATTAACAGTTACTCTGTGCAGGATCATGGCCTTGTTCACTAGCTCCCTCTTAATATAAATGGTATTTCCCCATAGTTGATGTATCATTCACCACTTCAACTTTTTACAAAGGGAGCTACGCTGCACCCATTCATCAATCACAGACACTTGATGGGTTTCCAGTTTATTTCTACATTTTTCATTCTCATGTAATGTATACATTGCTCCTTAAATGTTATCTCTTCAGCCCCTCACAATACGAAAAGTTGTATTGCTGTACGGTATCCTGTCATATTCTGAAAGAAGCCATGTGATGAGAGGGATGTTAAAACTTGTCAAGGTATCTGTGCCTAAAAGAACCAGCCCCTTGAAAAGAGTAATGACTGGTCCTCAAGGGGTCATTCTCAGGTTAGTACGGTTAAGTAATGCAGCCATCAATACTGCTGCATTCTCACCTACACAGCAGATGCCAGCAAGAAAGCAGTCCTCCACATCAAAAATAACCATGAAAGACAAAACAGCAGCATGC
The DNA here is from genome assembly GCF_016699485.2 of Gallus gallus. NCBI lineage: Eukaryota > Metazoa > Chordata > Aves > Galliformes > Phasianidae > Gallus > Gallus gallus. The sequence continues at coordinate 50,287,390 of NC_052536.1, read as the reverse complement.
AGGGAGGTGAAAAAGGAAAACATTGCCTCAACAGCTGCCTAACCCACTGTAATTGCACAGTAATAACAGGGCCAGGCACACTGCTGACCTGGGAACAATCACACAAACCAAAGAAAAAGCCAGCCACAGCCACGGCTGCTGCAGTAGGAAAAACTGACTCCAGAATCCAGCATTGCTTCTATCCATGTGTTATCTCGTACTTACTATTGGACAGGCTGCAAGAAAAGTGTGAGGAAAGAGACTAACAGGAGGAGTGTAAAAGCTGTTAGAAGAGGAGGAACCAAAACTTAACAGAATCACAGCACATCTGCCAGCATTTACCAATTGCTCTCTCAGTTGCAGTGATACTTAAAGTGAGGAAGAATGGTAGTTACTTTATTGTTATCATTAGCATAAGGAGATACTAGGCTGGATAAATCTTGACTAGCAGAAACTGGTTAAGGGGAAAATAGAACAGAGAATGTAACCACTCCAACAGTGAACTAGATATTACCAAAAGCAACTTGGCATTGCTCAGAGAAGATGAAACTCACTATTCAGGGCTAAAGAAATAAATTCTACATAGAACTGAAATTTTTCTTAGACCATAACATCTGAGAATTAGAATAAACAATATTTCATTTTTGGTGGGTTTACTTCTTTGTTTTGTTTCTGTTTTTACACAAAAAAAATACACTGTTGAGTTATAATTCACAAAGTTGCAAAAAAATGAATGGGTTTAAAATGTATTGCACATTTTAAACCATGGGTTAGAGAAGATGCCTTATTACCTCATTTTTTTGAGGAGCTTTAAAACTAGGAAATAGCACACCCCATCACCATTTTGATACTCTTCAGTCTTAACTCACGTATGAATGATGCTATTAGCAGAGAGTTCTGTTCCCAGCACAGCACAAGGGCTTTCCAGATGTTGGTCAAGTACATGACGAAAAGTCCACAGCTGAAGTCTTGGGCCCAAGCAAACAGTACTTTCAATAATATTTTCGCAACTGAGACAACTGAGGGTCAAACACCAGTTTGTTGATGCATAAAATCTCAGAATTCTTTAGTGCAATCTGCCAGACAAGACAGAAATACAAGCCACACTGCCAGCATGCTCGCGCTCTCTCTCTCTCTCTCTCTATATATATATACATGCATGCCCTGGATCATGTGGTCTATCTAGTCTATCTAACTTTTCTATCAGTTAAATATCTATATTCCATTCTTGAGAAGCTCACGCAGTTTAGCAGGTGGGCAAAGCCCTGGTCTGTGGGTTGGTGCAAGGTCCCGCTTTGATCTGCTGCATACTGGTAACCCTTTGAAAGATGTTTTCTCTGCTCCCTGATTAAAAAGGTTGGTAGACCACATGACCTAAGGCATGATTTCCTACCATCTGGGATCGTTCACTTGATGTTTAGACTTTGCTGATCTGTCTGAAGACGTCAGCTAAACCAGAGTTTTCTGCAAGGCACAAGTCATGCTGATAAGCTCCACTGACCACCCTCAAAGTGTAAGAGAAAGGCTTCACACAGCTGTAGGCGTGCGAGTGTGGTGAGGTACAGAGACAGTTCTTTGAGCTGTCAGCACAGGGAGATGTAAGCACACTTTAAAGGTCTTCCCAAGCCCAAGAGCCTCAGAAATGCAATGCTCCACATCACTCCTCATGCCACAACTAAGTGCTAAGCCTCAGGGAAAATAGGCAGGCTCTAATGGGCTCTGCTAAAACATAAGCATAGAATGGATGTTCCTTGACAAACTCTTCTTCCACCTCAGAATCTCTACTGTGTAATGTTTGCTGCATTCCACCATTTAATACTGCATCAGTTTTCTAACACATTTTTAAAATAGGAGCAGAAACCACATTTTCATATACACGTTTCCACCTGCTTAAAGATAACCCCAATTACTGCTTTGTTTTCTATTTATCACAAACTCACCAGCTTAAGAGAATACAGAGTATTCTCTGAGAGTAGCAGCATGTCAGTTATAAGAATTTAGGCTGACAATCTCTTTATATACTGATTTCTATGGTTAGTCAAGGTGCACATTTGAGCTTCCTTATGCACATTAAGTACTTCAATTCTATCTTCAAACACCAATCGCTTGTAACTTATGTAAATAAGTATTCAGACTGTCATGTAGGTGATTAAACTGTTATAAATATGAATAAAGCTCTAAGTAATTAGGTTGTATTTTAATTAATTTTAAATAAAATTAGCACAAATTTTACAGTTTGAAAGGTGCTAGATTTCCCAAGCCGGAGACACATCTATTTCTCTCTAGCCATTTGATCTCCACAGAATTACTCCTGGTTTACACTGACATGTGAAGCAGAGGAAAACCAAGCACCCATGGCTATCTCCTTTACTCACTGCAAACAGACAGCATCAGCGGCTGAGCCTTGCTGGTAACAAGGAGACTGCTTCTGTCAAAGCTAACACCTGTATGCACACTGATTTGGAACCAAAGAAATCAAAAGAAATTCTGTCTCTTGTTTTAAGAGAGGAAAGGGAAAAATAACCTTTGTCAGTATTGTTGTCAGTGATGTTGACTGGTTTCAGCATAGCCAAAATTTATGCTCTGAGCCTGCTCTGAGGCTGCAAACATTTTCCAAAGTCAACAAGTGGTAACAGCTCTCAGGCATATTCAGACAGGCGGGTGTACCTCTCTCATCCAAGACCATTCCCTTGAGCCTATCCAATCGTGTCCTAGGCTGAAAGCTTCCAGCCCCATTACAATTGATCTGGACACCTATTTTAAAAAAATTGAAATCCAAAGTTACCTTTCCAATGCCAGGGTTGTCCTTGATTTTGGACACAGCTCTCAGAAGGCATGGTGGTGCTGGGGGAGGACAGAGCTGCAGGATGCCACTAAAGTTAGTAGCATAAATAGAGAAGTCGTGTGTGTGTGGCAGAGGTGGATGGTATTTCTTTCTCTTCGAAGACAGGTTAAGCTTCTGTGCTGCTCTGTATAAAAGTAATAGCAAGAAAGGACAATGTTACTAGGTGTTAATGGCAATCTTGACCAGACAAACAGATGTTCATTGTCATCACTGCCTCTTTTAACAAATCAAGTCATTGCATTCTAATCTGATTCAATAAGGACAAAACATCAGGGGACTAATAAAAGGAAATATGGGTAGAAAAAATATGAGTGAAGTATTCAGTTAATTTCTCCCTCAACAGAATTTCAATTATAACATAACTTTCCTCTCCTCCCTCCAGCAGCTTGACAGCTGAACCCTAAAATGCTAAAATCTCACTGATGTAATAAAAAGTTGAAATAATCCCCTTGTCACTGTAAGGACCAGATGGACTTTGCTGGTGATAACATTATGGAAGCAATGCTTTGTACAGTACAAGTTACTCAAGACAGAGAATGACACTTCAAGTCAGCTAAGCCTAGATCCTATCTTGTTGGCTGCACTGAAAATCCTCAGATAACGGAAAATTTCCTTCAAGAAAGATTGGTTTCTTCCTCCTCAATTCCATTCTTCTACATTAAAAGGGAAAGCTATTAGAGAGACATGCTTTAATGTTTAAAATGATAATGATCCTGCTTTTGAAATGCAGAATTTCAAAACATAAAAGAGGAAGGAAAAATTAAAACATAAAATTAAAATTCTAACATTTTTCTTTGTGATTAAGAATAGCAACAAAATCAGTTTTCACACTATTCCCCACCAGCAACACCAAACAGCATAGGAAAAAAAAAAAAAACAAATCCAGAAACTCAACTCTACATCAAAACCCGCGTGGGGAAAAACATCGTACAGAGTTATGTAGAACATGTATCTGCAGAAGGGAGTACACAGAAGCTAACTGGCTGTGAGGGTAAAATCTCAGCTTTGCCAAAGCCAAGAAGCATTTCACCACTTGAACGTGTGTGATGAACCTTAAGACTGTCTGTAGATAGACAGCCTTCAGGTGCATATCATAAATGAATCCAACATGCTATCTTTTATCATAACTTTGAATGACTGTTAAGCCTGCAAAGGCACAAAGTGTTACACTACCAGTATCTGTGGGTGATCTGAGACCATGCTACTGACAGTACTTCTGTTGCTACTTCAGTACAACTGTTGGTAGCAGTTGGTACTGATACCAACAGTTCTTCCAGGGTTAGCAAAGCAGTATTCTGATGCATGTTTGTGATACAAAGGCCTGTCACTTTGGGTAAATTAGTTTACAAGTATATGACCACAAGAAGTCCTCTTATACTACTTTATATTTTCATCATGACTTTCAGGCCAGGATCTCAAAGTACTTTCCCGTGAGAATGAGATGGCATCAATATCTCTGAAGTATTATAAGCAACAGGCACATGGAAGAACTAAGGAAGTGCTATGCTGTCATCCTTAACTCAAGGTAAAACTAGACCTCTAACTTTTCCATGAATCTAGTAACGATTCAGCCTCAGGTTCCATCATCTTAGTAAACTGATCTGTGAAGGAAATTCTTCCTTTGCTTCTATTTACAGTAGGTCAGGAGCGAAACGGAACACTGAGAGCAGGAGGGCTGCGCCGTCTCTTCCAGCAACACTACTGTTAACATCAAGTGAGTGGCAGTGCAAAGACCCGGCTGTGCCCATGGATCAAAATTACTCACTTGAGTCAGGATTACACAGCTAAAAACAAGAATTACAGATCTCCAGACTTCCCAGCTCAGTGTTCTACACTGCCCAACATGTGAGTTAGAATCCTGGACCCTTTTCTTCATCAACATCAAGAGATGTAGACACCCTGTGTGCTTCTTTCTCCATCTAAAAACACTGCAATATTTAGAAGGAAACAAAGAGTCATGTGATGAAAAGACTCTTGTTCCAAACTCAGAGGGAGCCAGAATCCACCGTCTTGTGAGAAAAAAAGCTGGATTCTTGCCTCTGAGCAAAGAAACAGTTTTTGACTCCTGCTGCACCCTGAGACCAGCATGGTGTCCCATGGTGAAAGAAAACACTGCAAGCACGAGTTTACACAGAACTTCAGGTTTTCAGTGGCAATGAGAACTGATTTAACTGCCTAAACCCCAAAACTCTCCATAATATCTCTTTCAGTATGAAAACATAAGCCTGAAACAGGATGCCAGGCAAACAGTTGCACAACTTCACTGGGGTTGCAGCTGCACACTAAAACCACAATGCCTCCTAAATACACAGCTTTATTGTGCAGAAAAGTCTATCTACCCGTTTGTGCTCTCATTGTGGAACTCAAGACAGTAATTATCCTCCCTCTCCAAGTACCAATTAACAGTTCTGGTTATTATTTAATCATCTTGTTGATTAATATGAAAGGTAGCATTTATTTCCTTGTTTACATGCTATGATCCCTTGTTGAAATGATAAAACCTCCTCAAGAGAATGTCTTCAAAGTGGAATCAAGATATGCATTACATCCTGATGAAATAATTATTCCTTCAGTATATCTGGCTGAAGGAGCTCCTCTGGGAAACATACGTGAAAGAGAACGGGATACAGAGAACAAATTTGCTCAGCAGTTGTTTATTCAAGCACCTAACAAAGTGCTAACCACCAGTAAATGCACCCAAAAAGGCCAAGCTTAAGTAGCACATAAACATAAACAGAAAAATCAGCTTTATTAAAGTATAACATCTCTCAACATCATTCAGTAACACAGCTTTGGACCATTATAAAAAAGCAGGTAGAAGACACAAAACCCACTAACAGCTGTCTTAACTTCCCCAAGACAGACCACCTTTCAAACTGATTTACTCCTAGCAGCATCCAGACTTTATGCACTTTCACAGTTCAAAGTACAGTGCCATATGCTAGCTAAGGCAATTAACTGCTAGAGTGCTGATAACTCCTTTTCCTATGAGTTTGAAGTATCACGATGTGCTGGGAAATTTGGCAAAGGGACTGCAGATGTCCATGTAGGATAACAGGAAACTGAGAAAGCAGAGGAACTGGAGTAGTTGTTCTAGAAAATAATTGGTGCTTTGACAGGCAACAGGCCAACTGCACTAATACTGTTATGTTTAAAAAGTATCTCATCTCAGGTAGCAGCGCACAAAGCTTAATTGTAACCTCTCTGTGTTTACTTGACATCAGAATGAGGTTATTTCTGGAACAGGAATATCACAGACATCTTGCACAAGCAGTATGAAACAGCTTGTTGGGTTGGTTTGTTTTCTTCTCTCTAAAGGGGAAAATGTAAGGAGTTAAGAATTGAGCAATTGGGGAGAACAGAATATAACTGACTCTAGACTTTGAATACGAATGTAAGTAGCTGTCATCCTCAGCTCTTACAAAAAGCATAGTTCTTTAACTGCTACAGAATCCAGCTGGGCAGCAGCCTTCAAATGATGTTCTTGGGGCCCTGGACTGGTCCAGGCAAGGAGAACCACAGAAGGGCTCATCAATCCTTCTGCACTTCTTACAAGACCGGAATATACTTGGTGGTATCCCAGCAAAGTACTCATTAGACCAAAATATAGCCGTGTTGGTTTGGATGCGGGCCCAACCAAATGAAACAAAATCCAACTACACAAAACTCTTCACTTCAGTAAAATTCATGAGAATATGTACTCGGGCTACTTCTGAGATGCACGAAAATACTGGATTTCCCACAGTCCTTATTCAACAGCCCATTACTGAATTTACACCTGAGTTTCCAGTCCTTTTTTTTTCCTCCAGCATTCCTTTCCTCTGGTAGAGGAAGGAAAGGAAGATTCTCTGGTAGAACCTGCCCTGTGACAACAGGGAATGCCAACCTCTAATAAACTGTGCCCTTTTTGTCCACCACGAAAAAGGCTGAAGCTGGGATCACACCCAACCACTTTCTGTAGGTGCTGTGCATATTTCCTATCAATCTGCATCTTTTCCTTAATTTTAATCTCTCAGACAAAGCTCTTAAATTCATCTTCACCGTCGTGGTGAACTGCCTGGTCTTCTACAGTACTTAATACTTCAAAGGGAAAATTATAACTTCCAAAGAATACAGTGCAAAACTTAAGTGTTAGACTAATTTGTTTTTCCGGGTGTTTTCCAATTATTTCTTCACAACTCTGACACTCGCATACTTTCCACCTACCTTTGGTTTTCCCCATTCAACTTCAAGCACTCATCTATGGAGCATTCTTGCAAGGGAAGCTAAGCTCTGCTATTATGCCTCTCTTCCAATTAAAGCTTCAGAGACACATGCATACATTATTTTTACTTCTAGCTGTGAGATCTACTGTCTGCATTTTGCTTAACTCTTTCCATCTCTAATAGAAGATGTCTTTTAAGATGCTCTGGAGAGTTCTTTTCTCATAGCTAGGTGTCATGGTAGAAAATAAAACTAATATATGGCACATGCAGGAGCATTGAAATAGCAAGTGACAAGGGACAGTCTCTAACCTGTTCTTTCCCCTCCAACACAATTTACAGATTACTAGATTTTTCTGTCATGCATGGATGAGACCAGTGAGGAAGAACACAGCCAGATCAATTACAAAATTCTCAGCACCTAGGGAATATGTGTGTGCAGCAATGGCAGCTACAAAGCCAGCCCAGTAAAATAAAATAACACAATTTTTTATTTTATATTCTTTTTATGTAGTTAGCATGACATTTCAGATACTCTATTTTACTGCAAGCTGCTTCTACATTATATTCACTATACATGTTCTGCACATTATAGATGTGAAAGTAAACAGCACAATTTAAATCCCTAAGGAACAGTGTTCCATCTAGGTATAATTTCTCCATGAAACAGAAAACTATAATTTAAGCTTTTATAATGATGCAAAATTACAAAATTCCACAAAGTGTTATCCTAACATTTACTAAGCTTCACAAGGAAAAGTGATGCAAAATATAGTCTGGGACACATACTAGAAATGAGTCAAGTGAGACAGATGCAGGGGACTTAATTTGACAAGGTGGGTTTGCAGACAAACCCACACAAGTCAGATTAAGTTCCACTGATAAAATAATAAAAGAAAACTTCATTTCAGCAGGAGCCATTATGCATTAACATAATTTTAGCATCCTTAGCCAGCCTTATCAGTGTCATTCAGATTGTGAAATTTTTTAGGGTTTTACCAAGCAAGTCATGGCCAAAGAAGTGCATGGTCCAAGTCTCAAATATCCTGAGCTTTGGAGTTTACTTAGAAGTCCACTCAGCAGACCTTGATAGATATCTCACGACTCAACTTTATCCTGATTCTGAACCTTCTGCAAAGCTTGCAAAACTCTGAATGCAGGTTTACCCTGGGTATCAGTCTTTACCCTTAAGAAGGATCCTTCTGAACTTTCTCAGCTCCCAGCCTAACAGTCATTGCACCTCATCACAAAACCCAAACCTTTTCCACTGTGCAAACCAACTCCAAAGGAAGCAGTGGGAAAATCCCAGTCTCTCATTGTATCTGCAGTTCCAGTTATTGTTTCCTTAATTACTCGTCAATACAGACAACAAATAGACGGATGTCCTACAATACACCCTCCAGCATTCTGTCCGAAGCCTTCTGCAAATAACAGAATAAACTTGGTTGGCATTATCACTTTTATTATTGCTACTACTGTTTGATTTGTGGTTCTAAAATTAGAAGGACAGCACAATGTAACAATATACAGTCGCTGCCCAAAACACCATACAAACTCAGAAGTAAGCAAGGTATCAGGTTCCACTAGCACCATTTAATGTGGAAAATAAAACTGGTTCAGAAAGAGCCATTTTTAAACAGCAAGCTGGGAATGTCTAAATCTGTCAGCCAAGGTTTGGGAAGAAAAAAAAGTCACCATCTGTATTTCTGCAATAAATTTTGCCCAAGGCATCTCTTATGAAGTATGAATTACATTCTGAGATTATGTCCTGTTCTTTCCCCTGGAACAACATTACTGGGTTTCTGTGATGCATACTTAGTTTCAGGAGCACGTGCTGACTTTCCTCACTTCAGCATCATTATACATGTACAGCACCAAACCTTTGTTTCCTTAGTCGTTCCAGCAATGCTGTCCAGACACACTGCCAGGAAGAACAATAAGTGTTCCTTATTTCACTGGTTTACCTTCCTCAACAAACAAATAATTTGGATCACAATGCACAGCCTCAAACAATGGCATTTTTATAATGGGTGACGGAAATAAATTTCAATAGAAAAACATAATTCTAAAGCATTCCAAAATGTCAAACACCATCCAATACAGTGGAAATATTACCAAGCCAACATTATAGCATCTTCAACATGAGATTAAGTTCAAGCCCTGCACCTTGCACACAGCTTAAATTCAGGCTTGAATTTCAGCTTCTAGCTTTGAGTGACCTCAATGTTCTCTTACTATCTCTTGTTAAAATCTGAAAGGCAGAAAAAAGTATATATATCAGCTACATTGACATATTAGTAACATTATCCTTACATTTTCCCATGGATGAATTCTACCTAATGTATTTCCATTATATATTTGCCTGAGTTGTTCTTAGAAACTTCAGGGAAAGCAAGTCACAGCCTCCTGAGGCACTCGGTTCTAGCTTTTAACTATTCTTGCTGTTAGAAAATTCACACCTCATGTCTCTCTCATAAATCTGCCTTGCTGTAATTTATGTTCCTTATTCTCCCCCATCTCCCCAGCAGACATGCAGAGGAACTTATTTTCTTCTGCTGCAGCAGCTGTTACCTGTATGAAGACTGTGAGCATCCCTCAGCCTTCTCCTTTCCAGGCAAAAACTTTCCAGGCCCTCCCCCTGCTCTGTTCACATCTTCACCAAGTATGGAATCAAGGCCTGATGGACAGATGCACAATAGCCAAGATACACCCGAATTCAGGCACCTCACAAGAAGTCCAGGCAGAGCCACTCTGTGCCAAACTCAGAAAGACCTCTGGGAGATGACAGGTTAAAATAAACCTGGAGAGTACAGCTGACACCAGAAGAGCTTTCCCATGGTGTACAGACCCAAGAGCTGATACGTTTTCTCAGCCGCACGTTACTACTTATACAGAAGCAGCCAACCAAGCGATTTGCAAACAAGAATCCAAGAAGGAATTCTCACAGCTCTTCTCTGAATTTTTTTCCAAAATTTAAGTAACACCAAAGGGCAGCACTCGCTGACTTTTACAGTCCAACTCTCCCAGAACAGTGGTTTCTGAGGTGACTGCTACAAAATCATTAGGAGTGATGTCAGATCTATATTCTTCTCAGTATGCAGATTTAAGACACTTTTCTGGCCAAGGAAATGTTGCTTCAGCAGCCAGGACCAAGGATCAGGAACTGACTTATTTATACACACACCAGGGTAGCAGCTAGGCACTGCAGCCTGCCACGTACCATTTCCAGCTCCGCTCACTAATGATGTTAAACAAAGTGAGAGCAGTTGCATACGCTGCTGTACTTCTGTGCTCGCTGTTTACAGTTGTGCCATATGACAAACTGCTGAAAACCTGTGTAGGTTAATCTTTATGTAAGCAAGACTGTCAACACCTAATACAGAAATATGCCAGTTTCTGGGTCACACACAACATGGATAGCTCTGTACTGAAAACACAGCTACCTGACTGCCAGCAGTGTTGTCTCGCTCTATTTCATGAACTAACTGAGCTAAAGCAGGCAGAACCACATCAATCTAAGCACACACCTTAGGCAAAAACAGTTGGATTTATTTGCCAGCAAGACACAGACTCTTGAAACAGGTGGAGAAAAACTAAATTTTAGTCTCATTTGTATTCTATGAAGAAAAAGTAATAAAGCCACTTTTAAAACTAAAAAGTAATGGAACAGAAACAGTGGTGCTAACTAGCCATTCATTATTAAAGTAATTACTTTAATAGATCATTTAACATTTTGCTCTGCAATACCAGCTCCCGATATACAGAAGGAAGCCAGCATCAAAATGACTTATCAGGCAATACATTATTTTTGTTACAAAGGATATTGCACTCCATGCTATTCATCAAAAACAATCTGGTATGAAAAGCAAAAACATTCTGCTCATCCAGGCTGCTCCTGGGAAAGAACAGGCACATCTGTGATTCAAAAGGATGGGGGATAAAATGCAGGACATGGCTAACATGGGGAACATCTGAAGCACAGGTGGGGCTGAACTAGGGCCCCCTAATGCAAGATTTTCTCATTTCTGGTCACTTCAACTGTAAAACCTCCATTAACTCTGGGGATGGTTATATTTTTAGGTTACCTTCCTCTATCCCAGCACACTGATTCCACAGACATACCTTTCTCATTACCTTCAACTCCCCCTGCTCCACATATGAGTGCACATTTAGGAAATCCAGAGAGGGTCAGTCCTTCCTTCGCCCAGGTTTTATTTCAGATACTCAGTCAAAGGCTTGACATCTATATTGCCAAGCAAATAACTTCGGGGCGGGGGGAGAGATTCACTTATACCTGGCGTTACAGAGTTAAATGCACTGACAGTACTAAATAATACAGTGGAAATCACCAAAGTCCTATGCCTACCCAATGGGCATTCTTAAACAAAGGAGAGACATGCAAGCTTCTTAAAGCCAGCGTACCTGTGGTTTGTTTAAACATCAGTTCTGAAGCAATACTTCTCAGAGGTATAGCAGGCTGAAGTTGCAGCACCATTTGAAATAGCACTTAGCAGGAAAATGTACAACATGTGTTTTCACATTGTTGCTGATAGAGAAATTTGACTTTTTCTGACTGAAAGATACTAACTTCAAACTTCAGGAGAAACAAGGAACTCCTGAAGTCCAGCTTGAGATTCATTATCAAGGAATATTTTAAACCTTGTCCTGGACTTCAACTAGCTTCCCTAATAACTTTTAGATTAGATTCATTTTACGTTGATTAACTTCCACTGAGTCATTTCCTTATATTCAAAACTCCATAAGGCACTGAAGCAAATGTAAGAGTGATGGGCAGAGAAGTGCTAACTAATGCTGAGAAAGGTACTGGGCTAAGCTCGGAAGTGTCGTGCCAAAAGAATCATTGTAGAATCATCATAGAATTGTTTGAGTTGGAAGAAACATTTAAAGGCCATTTACTCCAACCCCCCTGCACTGAACAGGGACACCCACAGCTCCATCAGGTGCTCAGAGCCCCATCCAGCCTGACCTTGGCTGTCTCCAGGGATGGGACATCCACCACCTCTCTGAGCAACCTGTGCCAGTGCATCACCACTCTTACTGTAAAGATATTTTCCTTATATCCAGTCTAAACCCCCCCCTCTTTTAGTTTGAAACCATTTCCCCTTGTTCTATCAGAATAGATCCTGCTAAAGAGTCTATCCTCTTCTTTCTTACAGCCCCTCTTTAGATACTGAAACACTCTCAGCTCTTCCCAGACCCTTCTCTTCTCCAGGGTGAACAGCCCTAGCTTTTCCAGCCTGTCCTTTCAGGGGAGGTGTTCCATCCTCTGGATCATTTTTGCAGCCCTCCTCCAGACAGGCTCCAACAGGTCCATATCTCGCCTGAACTGAGGACTCCACAATCGGACACAGTACTCCAGGTGAGGTCTCACAGTTCAGAGCAGAGGGGCAGGATCCCCTCCTTCACCCTGCTGGCCGTGCTCATTTTGATGCAGCCCAGGATACAGTTAGCTTTTGGGGCTGCAAGGGCACACTGCTGGCTCATGTCCAGCTTACCATCCACTGTTATCTCCAGGTCCCTTTCAGCAAGGCTGTGCTTTAACCTTTCATTCCCCAGGCTGCATTGATAGTGTGGGATACCACGACCCAGGTGCAAGACCTTGCACTTGGAAATACCCTCCATCACCCAACAGGACGGATGAGGGAGGTTTTGAAATCTTGCAGTTGGTCAAGCTCTGCAATTGTAGTGCTGGTACTTTATTTTGCCTTGACATTTCATTTTTGTTATAAATGATAACGCGAAGCATCTCGTTTTGCCACTAGCACAAGTAAGCAAAGCAGCCAAGCTCAGAACACAGCCAATGTCAGCTGAAAATGCACACACCCTACAAACTGCATACAACACTCAGTAAACTGTGTATCAGAGTGACTGCTAATCACCCACGAGAGCTAGATGCTCTATTATCAGTCTGATTTTACTATTTCAATTGCTAAGTCTGTCATGCCTTAATATAAAGCATTAAAATAGTTAAGTATGTTATTGAAAGAGCCTGGAAGACACCAATAAAGTTGTGAGACAGGTGCAAACTGTCAAATTACAGTCCTGCAGGAAAGTCGCCGTTATCATTTTACCAATGGAATGCCTCATTCCTGCTGCAACAAAACTACCAGTGCAGCTGCCACAGTTGCCAAGCTGAGAAGTCCCATTCAATGGGGTCAGAACAGGCACTGAGGTTCAGGAGCCGAGGAGGCAAAAAAGCAGGCAGAGAGAAAGAGCTGAGGTGGGTGAGGTGGGAGAAGTGCTCCTCTTGACAAGGGGCATGTTCAGATGAACTGCATAAGGAGGTACATGCAGCTATGGATGAATGAGAAAATACAGACAGGGTCATATGAAAAAAAAAAACCCCTAAATTAGAGGATAGAATATTAAATTCAGGAAAGCAGAGGATCAGAGAGAGAAGAAGTATCTGCATGACTCCAGTCAGATCATCTGTAAATGCTTCAGGCTTTTCACTAGTTTATAACTCCTTCCACTGTTCACCATTTACCCCACACACATGCACATTCCATCAATCACTTGTGTCTCTACAAATTCAAACTTTGGCAGCTCTGAAGGCACCAATTCTGTCCTACCATGTATTTGTGAACACATCTGTTTCAAGTTATTCTGCTTTGTTCTTCCTCCTGGGCATCGTGAACATCTCAGAACACAGAGCAAATCCAATACCGCTGTACTGTCTGCACAGAGTCACCTAAAGCAGCTCAGAAAGTCATTTCATCTCCTAAGGAGGCTGCCTCTGGTGCTCCAAAACCTCCTGTATTATCCATCAAGGAACTTTGGGGCTCACAAAAATCAGCCTTTCCCAAGGACAGCCTCACATGAAAAAGAACTTTAAGGCAACTGGTCAGCAGGAAGCACTGTGAGTGTTCTGTTGTGCCTTAACTCAGCTTCTGCTATGAAAGAGTAAAGACCTGGAACATCCTCTCCATCATGATGTATTCACCTCAGTAAATTCATTTTTCCCATTTTTCACTCTCTCTCTTCCTTCTTATATTTCCTGCCATTCTTGCTGGCACCAGGCTACATCCTTACTTTATTTTGCCACCTCCAGCAAAGCTTAACCTGCTCCCACGCCTCCCCTATGGCCCATCCTCCCAAACATTCCCTGACACTGATGCCTTGCACAATCCCTCCTTGGTCTGAATCATGAACACTCGACTTCTAAACTGGGGAGCTTCATTTGCCAAGGCAATGACTCTTACGTGCCCAGTTCTACTTCTTCATCTAGTCAACACAAACCCAGTTTCTCAGCCAAATCACTTCAAGGCTCTCTCAAATGCTCACCATAGGCATTCCACTGCAGATGATCATTCAAAGCCTTTTCAATCTAATCAACCATATTAATCAGCCATATTGTGATCACAAATCTGCTGACCGCTGGGACATTCTTCACACTTTCAGTACTGATCAACTCAGAAGTGCCAATGTCCAAAACTCTACTGTTCCCTTTCTTCTCAACTACTTTGGCTTCTTTACCTCTTCTTTTTGCTGAACCATAGCTCCATGTCCCCAGCTGTCTTCCCCATCAGTCTCACAGTCTTCACAGATGAGTTCTTCATAGCAGGGAACCTGGCTTAATTTACATAGTGCTTTATCAGCATATGGTATGATGCAGTATTAGTAATGATACCAGTAATGATGTCTTGCTCTTAAACACACTGCTCTGACAGTCATGTCTGTCTGCACAAACAAAGCCTACTAAATTCAGTCTTATCTTCTCATTTATCCTCCTTATCCGTGAAAGCTAAACAGGATATACCTAAGGCATACACTATTTCATTTGTCCTTAATTATAGGCACTATTATGCTGCCACAGCAACTAGGAAAGCTTAAGCTGCCCGAAGGTGATACAAGATACTACACAATGCTACACACCCTGCCGCATCTCCTGCCCCTGCATAGCACTGGGCTATATGCAGGTCACATTTACACACCAGGGACTGCTAGCAACCGCATTCCAGCAGTCGTGGCATGACACCAGCAGGACAAGGCAAGCCCTCTGGTGTCACTCACTCCATCTCCATCTGCACATCTGCATGAGGGCTTCCTAGAATCATACAATCATTAAGGATGGAAAAGATCTCTAAGATCATCTAGTCCAACTATTCATCTACCACCAATATTTCTTACTAAACCATGCCCCTAAGTATCATATCCGCATGTTTCTTGAACACCTCCAGGAACAGTGACACCACTGCCCCCCTGGGCAGCCTGTGCCAGAGCCTGACCACTCTCCCTGAGAGTAAGTTTTCCTAATATCCAACCTGAAACCACACAGCACGGAAAAGGCATCTGGGAAGGTTTCACACTTCCAATACCTTGTGGTGGGGCAACACTCTGCAGAGACCAGGCTGCTCCAGCCCACCAGATTCTGAGGAAAGATTCATTGAGGAAAACATGGGAATTACACGTTTGGCACCCCCTGAAACATCTGGATGCTTCAGCCATCAGATTGCGCAGCCACCATTCCCAACTGGCTTCCAACAATGACTGGATGGTAGCAAGAGGAAGTGGGGCACTGTGGGGATTTAATGAAGAAGGGCTGATGCTCTGAGTGGCTGCTGAGCTGCA
Source organism: Gallus gallus (assembly GCF_016699485.2). NCBI lineage: Eukaryota > Metazoa > Chordata > Aves > Galliformes > Phasianidae > Gallus > Gallus gallus. Next base: position 50,271,772 of record NC_052536.1, on the reverse strand, counting down.
TTAATGTCAGTCAGTTGCTGTGTCCCTGGAAGAGCCTCAGAGCTCCCACGATACTGCCACAGCCTCACAAAGAGGAGACAAACCATACACAGCAATTTGGCTACCTCAGTCAACAAGGCCAGGAAAGCCTTGTTGACTTGACTTGAAGGTGGGAAGGATCCTACCTTCCCAGGTAAATTAATTCAAATTTAATTTTCTGACACTTCAACATACAATTTCTTGGATGTGGACAATCCTTAATGAGGACAAAACTGACTCTGCTTCTTCCTCTGACTTGTGATTCACCAAAAATTTACTATAGTTACCCATAATCATCAGAAGCACTTCTGTTGCAGCATCACAAACTGGCCTGGCTGCCACATTTCAGCACTAAAAGGTCTGGCTCAGGATCCAACGCATCACATGTTTTCTTCACCTTCTGGTGAACTACTACTTACTTGTAACCCAGTTATCTACTTTAACTGTCAAAGAGATTTAAATTGTGCCAGCTCTGCACAAAGCCAGGATACCAGCACATCCCAGCAGGGTACAGGGCAAAAGTTTACAGCTATTAAATACAGGGAATTGGTGAACTACATTATGAGCTTAGCAGAAATATAATTCTTGCTTTTAGAAGGACAGAGAATGGCAGGATGAAGTGATTTAGCTGGAAACATCTTAAACATGGCAAGTTAAAAAAAGAAGTATGTCTCTTTTTTTTTGGTTCTTTTTTTTCCCCCTGTATTAAATTCTGAAAGTACTGACAGACATGGAATAATCAGGTTTAACAGGTTAGCAGTAATATATGCCTCAAGTGTTCCTAATACATCATAATCTTCTTTCACAGAATTTGCATCACTGTCAAACCCAACTACTGATTTTCGGTTGATGCTTTTAACGTGTTTCTATGGTTACTTTCCAAGGTCGCATCACAGACGCCTGAACAGCAGTTCAGACAGACAAAAGGCATTTTGCATCCTTCACTGTATTAAATAATTTATGAAAGTTAAGGCATCCTCATGGAAAAAAAAAAAGGAAATCATGAAAGAATGGTTCTGAGGTTATTTTCTCAGCAACAGTTTGAAGCACAGTAAAATCAATATCTCTTCAAAAGCCTTCAAGAGGTAGACTATTTGACTAATGTTCCACACAGTACGAAACGCTAAGGAACACATTCTAAGTTTAGATCTATATGCACAAGCCTACATGAACTGCATGAGTGAATCTTAAAGCAGAACATGTAGACATCTAATTTGCTACTGTCAGCTTCATCTTTTAAATCAGGCAGCAGCTATTGTCTCCGTAAGTATCCTGAATTTTAAAAATGCAAAAATAAAACTGAAAAAGTGAAGTAAAAACAGTAATGACAGCCTTTATTGTTTCCATCATTTCTCATTCAAAGCCATGCAGATTTCATCTGTCCCCGAAACATTACAAATTTTGACTAGCGTAATGAAAGCGTGTACACAAAATATCTGAATCCTCTGCCTACCGCTACACCAGATCAGAGTTTATTGGAACTAATTGAAGTGTCTGAAGCTTGGAACAAAAACACATTAGTCATTTAGTGGTTGTGCTAATATTGCTGTGCCTTTCCTGCAGTTTCATTAGATACAGACTGCTTCAATACCCTAATCATATGCTCAGTCACAGCACAATCAGTACACAGAGTACTGACAAGCTGTCCCACCATGCCTAGTGCTGATAAGGTGTCTGCTCTATGACTAACCTCAATTACTGACTATATTTTATGGTCAATCTAATGACCAAATGCTTATCAGTGAACCATCAGGTGCCTGTAATAGGATAGTGACCCTTAGTTTATATGTACCATTACTGCTCATTAGTGAATAATTAGATTCTGTAATCCACAACTCACAGGCATTACAATATGATGGAATATCCTGAATCCAGGAAAAGACTATGCTTATTTTAACTCATGAGATGTTCAATTGCATTACTCAGAGATTGTATGTTATGTCTTGCTAAGAAAGCTGCTTGTAAAAAGCATATCGCATAATGTTTTATGTCATGTCTAAATTGACGCAGCTTTCCTAAACATGCAGAAATACGATGAGTGGAAAGATAATGGGTGTGATTCACCATTGTGATTCTCCAGATTTATTAACTTAACTGATTTTAATCTAGTGAAGCCCAGCAACACTGCAAATAATTTAGAGACCTAGAAACCAGGGAGTGCACAGTGAGTGCTGTGTTTGGAAGAGTAATTCATCACTGCTTCAAAGGCACTGGTCTCACAGCAGCAAGTGCAACCCTGTGCCCAAACCAGCCTGAAAAGTCACAAAAACAATCCACTGTCAAAGAATAGTAATATTTAAGATGCAATACAGCTTGTTTTCTGTTTAATCTTGCTCAGGGTCAGGTGGCTTTATACATAGTTTCCTCCAAACAGCTTTGATTCCTCTTAGCCGCCCCATCACTGCTCGAACCCCCGGCTGTGGATACCAAGGCCAGAAACTCAAAAGAACAAAACTTCAGGTGATGGTACAGGCAGCACTGTTATGACTGCCACCAACACGAAAAAAAAAAATCACACATTAACAGCAATGGTTTCATTCTCAGGGGGCCTTCATTTTTCTCTCAAGGGAGTGGTATTTTCTTTTTAGACAATTAACCTCTTCCCAAGTTCATTCTCCTCCTCCTCGCTGTCTTTCTGCCTACTCTTGGATACAACACCTCCACCCTTCCCCAGGTGTCCGGCTGACAAAATCTAACAGCTTATTACAGCTTTCCACCAAAAATCAGTCAATATTTGCTTAGTTGAAAGCATAAGAGAATTCAGCTCACAGAAGGGTCCTACAACTTTCTCACATACTTTCACTCGGTAATTTCAAGTTTGTTCAGGTTGCTTATACAAAAAAAAAAAAAAAGAAGAAAAAGAAAAGAAAAGGGCTCTGGAAACACATACAAAGTATGGAGTACTACAGCAAGGCATGGCTCAGTCCACACCAACGGGCAAAGCCCACTTGCATTTTTCTTAAACCTGAGGAATGCCTACTTAAAACTTCACCTGCACTGTAAGGGTCAACTGGGAGCCTCTTCACAGCCACCAGTGCTGATGAGCTGCACATTTTACTCCAGCATTCTTATTCTGACAGTGACCTACTGAGAAACTGCATTTTCTGCTAAATCCTCCAGCCCTTCAGTAACACGACCACTGAGTAATGTCTGGCAATTTGCTTGTGTGGCACAGTCAGCTGTTAATCAAAGCTTTTTCTTCTTCTTCTATGACAGCTCAGAGTGAGGGAAAAAGCTTAAAACTGATTTAATTTCTTAATACACTTCTGTCTGCTAGTTCTAATATTTGGCTTTGATTTTAAATACTGAGCACTTCCACACTAGACTCTACATTTCTAGGCAATGAATGAAAAGTTTTTCTTTTTTCTTTATTTTGAAAAGCAGAGCACAATTAAGCTTAAGGAAAATAAATATGACATTCAAATGAAAAAGAGCTCTGAATGAATACATGAACTTGGGCTGCATATATGCTTAACAAAATCAATGCATTCACTGCAAAGACCATCTTAAAGATATTCATTTTAACCCCATGTACCTCTTATCACCAGGTAAAGACTCTGCTGCAGCTATTAGTTTTTTCCACATGAGGATATGAATATTGCTGCACTGTGTTCTGAATTCGTGACCTTACAAATTATGACTGTCATTGAGGAACAAACTGGAGTAAAAAAACAAACAAGTAAGCCAAAAACGTTGCACAGACTTGACTTCACAGGTACAAGCCAGCCCACAAGCAAGTCAAAGGGTACCATTTCAGTGAATAGAGATTCTGGTTTTAATTTGAAAGACATTTATGTGCTGCCAGCAAACCATGCCACAACCCAAAAGCTAATTGTGCTCAGACCTGTACAAACACAGTTAATGCTGCTTCATGAAGAACACGACTGGAAGCCTTTATTCATGATCTACTGTTGCCACTGCTAAGTAAATCACAGACACAGTTTCCACAAGCAACCTACAAAGGCTTTGTCTTCTGAAGTACCTAACCCTGCACCCTCATACGCTGGAAGTTAATATACATGCATATTTTTGCCTAGCTACTTTATTTCTATGACAAAACAGCCCTCTTCCCAAGGAAAAGGCCCATCCACAGCCACTTTTTAAAAAAGGACTCCTGTAAAGATGGAAATAGAAAGATGAGAGGAACATTTTGGGAAAAAAAAGATTGTGTGTAAAATGTTCAATTTATTAAACGTATTTATTCCAGAAGCAAGTAAGGGAAAAAATGTTCCAGACTCTGCATAGCTCAAATAACAGACTGGCCCTGCTATTAAGTTTACAGTTTAAGTGGTTGCAGAGAGAAAGATCATAAGGAAATAATCAGAAAATATGATGAATAGGGACTGTAGCATGTTGTGTGCTATGACTCCTCTCTCAAGGTGCTTGCTGAGAGAGGCTTAGCTGAATGAGAGATGAAGGACAGAGAAGGTGCTGCTACAAAGGATCCAAGGCAGAGATGACCTTCTATCACTTGGTCAAAGTTGGATGGTGCAAAGGGACAAAGACATAGGGGTGGAAAGGTTAGAACAAACAATCGTGATACCCCACCACAACTGAAGAAAAACTGCTGCAACTGGTAATTCTAATACTTCTGCTCCCAGAATAAGCTCCTTCTACACCAGTTTCTGCCAGTACCTCTCTCTCATCCCTGAAGACTTCCTCTTCTTCCTCCCAAGGGCTACATACTTCAGCAATGAGAGGAGGGGACAGCACTGAAAGTTTGATCCACAGGTTCTCAGGGCAAGACATATTAGAAGCAAAGGAGGAGCAGTGGGAGAGGGAGATTAATGCTGATGGGGATGGATCTGCCTGGCCAGGATTAGGCAATAGTATCCACCTGAGGACTTGTTCAATGCATATATGACTGCCAGGCATGAAATCAGAACTCCCTCTCCTCCTACCTTCATATGACAGTCTGAATTTCCATCTGTATGTTCAATCACAGCTGTAACTGAACTTGCTTCCTGAATGCTTGCTTTTAGGGATCAAAAAAAAAAAAAAAAACCTCTTAAGAGGGACTCTGAGAATACTGAGAAATGAATGCTGAAATGCATTTATCGGCAATGTGATAAAAGATAATGAAAATACTAATTCAGAAAACGGTTAAAAGAAACAAGTGCTTTGTGGGAAAAAGAAAATTAAAAAAAAAAAAATCAAACCATCCCGATTATTTGGTTAAAAAAAACCAAGAATTCTGATCAGAGAAAATGCATAGGGAATAAGCAAGGTACTAATGGATCTTAAAACATTCCAGCTAGCACATGGCTGCTAAAGCTATAAAACTGTGATTCACTCAGGGCAAAGACAGATTCATGTGAAGCAATTAGGGCCTGATCCAACACACAGTGATGTCATTTTCAGTCTTGTTTCAAGACTGAGGACTTCACGAATCTTTCAATCAAGCCAACGACAATCATTAGCAAGGACCTGTCTCTTTACAATAAAACCAGAACTGTGTTTTGCTGACCAGAGACAGAAGCATCACTGGGAGGAAAAGGTTTGGGATCTTTTTTTCAGATTATTAGGCACTGATTTCTTTCTCTCGCTTCTAAATGGGTTATTTTATTTTCTGGATTCTCCAATGAAAGCATAGAGCCTAATCTACTCAAGTAGATTGAATCAGATTGTTCATACCCCAAAGTACTACAATAAAAGTTGTGCAACAGGCCACTCTAGGCATTATGGAAAGGATTCACCTGTCTTTATTTAGGTAACTAAAAAGTTTGAGCTTTTCCCCTCACTTTCCTCTCCACTTACACCAACTTCAAATAACTATCTTAAAACAAAACACATTATCCTCTGTCAGCAACATTTCTCTGTGTTGACTTTAAACCTGCAGCACAGACCCACAACATGAGCTTCGACACACGACACTTATCATAGACCTTCCCCTACCTCTCACATAGAGAGGCATGGTGGTACACAGGTACCTGATGCTTCAGACTCATCATACCACATTCATCTGCCCAAGTGCTGTTTTCTCAAGAGCTCTTTTTGACTTTAGATTACAATTTAAAATTCATTTTTTCAAATGTTGCAAAAAATAATTAAGGGAAAGGAAACAATGCAATTTCTACAAGAATAAGAAGGATCCTCAATGCATAAATTTTACTTTAATGTCACTCACAGACATACGTTTCTTCAATTTTGTCTCAAAACATGTTCAGTTCTGAATTTAAAAAGGAGTTTGGAATGCAAGTACAAAGCCCTGAATCTTGTTGTTTTAAATACCATCTGCTTGACAGCGTATTGCATTTAGTCAACAGTGCTAATTACAACAAACGTTTTACAAACAAAACTAACAGTTTATTTTCATTATAAGTCCCAAGAACAGGGAAAAAAGAAGATTGTTCTACGCCAGTGCTATAAAACTGTTTTAACTGTTGTTACCAACAAGGGGAAAAAACAAACAAACAAACAAAAAACTTATATATGTACGTGTAGCCACACTGCCGAGTAAATAAATAAATAAAAACCTCTTTTAGTTTTGATTCAAGTGTAAAAACTTCGTTACTTCAGCTTCTGCTCCAAGGAAAGCTACTGAAAACCAGATCTGCTACAGGTAGAAATGCCTATTAAGGACTAGATAAAGACCAACAGGCATGTGATTGGGTTTTCGTCAACTAAGGTTCCTGCTCAAGTCTGCAGAGAGAGAAATGGGATGTCAGTGTCACATCCCTGCTCCCCAGTGGCAGTGGAAAGCCACAGGTGACCAACTTTACCTCTCAGCAACCAGCACCAAGCACTTCACCTTCTACCTAACAAAAAGGTCTCAAGAACATTTCTCAACCATTTGAAAATCCACAAGTAGTTAAAGAAAACAGAAAGGTGACAAACCTGATGAAGAATGAAGCTGCGGCCGAGGCACCTGCTGAGACCCCAGCTGGAGCCACCAAGCTCTGGGAAGCTGCTGAGCCACTGGGTCCTGTGGGGTCGGAATTGTTCTGCCCTGAGCTGACCTGGACACTGGGACCATCCCAGACACTTTCTGGTGCTGTTTCTGCCTGAAAAAGAAACAAAAGGAAATATATAGGTTAATACTCTTGCTGAATGGCCAAGACGGGGAACAGTTACATGCAGCATTTCCAAAGGGTGCGAGGATGAACATGAAGACGAGCTGAGGAGTGATACAGCTGGACAAGCGTACCACAGAAGGTCCTGCAAGAGAGAAGGTAAAAGCCATGACTGCAGCAGACAAGTAGAAAAACACAGAGACCTTTTGTGATGGGTAATGCACAGTTAAATAGTTTGACAGGCATGAAGAAATGGAAAACGATAAGCAGAACCCTTTTGTTTTACAGTGTTATTTGGGAGCTGGCAGAACTGTTTATCTGGTTCAGTTATAACTGTCAGAAATTATTTCTCAGTGGCACATCATCTACAAGACCTATCTGTTTAAGAGGAACCAACCAAGGAGTCACATTTGTAACAAGTTTCCACAAGAGTAATTCCAGGAACTAAATAAAACAAAAAATATATATATTGATTTTCTTAGAATGTGTGTACAGCCCTGCTTTTCTGCATTATCCATCTTAGCTGCACAAGGACATGGCATTTTTGTCTCCTACAAACAGTTCCAGCGGAAGAAGAAGAGGAGCTGCATCTTCTTCGGCATAATGCATCCGCAACATCTGAGATTGAGCTTGGAGGGAGGTGGTTGTTCTGGAATTTTGACAAAATGACAGACATTGGTATTGTGAAGCTGTGTCATGTCATTACATCCTCCCCAGGCAATTAACTCTTTCAGAACCAAGTTCAGTTAAGTCCCACAGTCAAACACTCATGGAGAGTGCTGGGAAGGACTCCTTTTAGGAAGAACCTGTTCTCTGTCTAGGAGTACTGAAGATTAATTAAAGAAGACACCACAATAAATATTTGTCAAAAGAGGTAATTGCTTCACATATGATAATATATGATATTTCTGACATCTGAAACGCTACTTTGACATTTCCAACTAATTAGCTAAAATAAATTCCAGAAAAGGAGACAGTCTTGTAATGAAGCACAAATGCAATTAAGTACTTCCTGGGATGCCACCAAATTTTAAATTTTGTGCTGCTGTAGATCATGCTTTACAACTACAGATATACAAACACGGTAATAGGGCTCTCCCAGCTACATACAAACAATAAGCTTTCTCATACACTGAAAAAACAGAGTTGCTCTCATATGAACGGAGGCAACTCTGCCAACCTCGCAGTGCTTGGCTGAGTGTCTGGAGGTTCATTTGGACTGATTCCCATAGGTTCTGTCTGCTGAATTCCCAGTTCCCAGAAAAGTCAACAAGAAGGAAGTGCATTCAGCTCTGCAGAATGTCTGCACTTCAAAGGCTTATGTTGTTATCATAACAGGAGAGGTGACAAATGCTTCACCTTACAATGCCCCAACAAAAAATCCTTTTATAGACCAGACTTCAGAGATCTGAGGCTGAGACAGAGGAATATTCAAACAAATTAACTTAATCGTAGTGAAGTTACTTGTGCCGAAAGCCTATCTTGAAGATTTAAATAACCTTTTACAAAAATCCTTCACTTTGTAACACACGTGTCCCAGAAGATTAGACTTCTTCACAATGCAGGAGACCAAGCACTGCTAGAGGTCAAGAATGACAATGGTACACCAGCAACGCACCCAGAAAATGAAGTCTGTCCACACCAGCCATGAGCTACTGACATTGAACCATCACACATGGACAGCCAAGAAACGAGATGACTGGAAAAGGATGAAATCTGCTCACGTGGTTAGCTGCCTAAAACTATACAATGGAGTAAAGAGAACTGTGAGGTGGTGGGTGAAGCAGGTACCTGAGTATGAACAAATTGAAAGGAAAAGAGTACAGTCTTGATCTATGCCAGCCATGGAAAGTATGTGACACCCAGGGAAAAATATGCAGACTGGGAAAGATCCAAATGTGCTATCTTCTGAGTTACCTGAACTGATGCAAAATGCTACTAATGAGAAGAGCTTACTGAGTGCTTAGCAATTTATGGATTAGGAAATATACACCAGATGCATGGTAAGAGAGAGTAACCAAAAGAAGAACGCATGATACAACACCACAGAAACAATCAAATGCCAATGAAGAAAAGGTGGACTTAGGATCTTCGACCTAAGCTGCTGCATCAGCTATAACACCAAGCTGCCCTGTGTGGTTACTGGCACACAGCACCACACTTCACCCTAGGCTTCACCTAATTAAGCAATTTGAGTGATGAAAGTAGAGTTACACAGCGAAGTGATGAAGCAAGGTGGAGCAAGACCGGTTCCTGGAGAGAAGGGATGAGAAACTCCAGAGCTGGTACACTGAGGGACTGGCATGCTCAGAGGCCAGCACGAGAGGGAAGGAAACCCCACCAGCAGCCACTCCTAGCATTAGTGTTTGAATATTCCCTTATGTTCTGCCAGGAAGACAACCACAACGCTCCATCACGTGCACTGTCTCAGATTAAAAATTGCAGGGTAAAGCTGAATTCCCAAAATGCACGCATATTTTTCCATTCACTTTTAACAGGACGACATTAGACAGAGGATTCTGAAACAAAGAAATCACATTTAAGCAAAATATTGAAAAAAGAATACTGAAAAAGCAACGCGTTTCTAACCTATAATACTTCAACGTAATGCATAATCTAAAGCTGAAGATAAAAAAAAAATCTGTATTTATCAGAAAACTTTGCGAAATTTTACAGGAAAGCATGCCAGATTTATAAGAACTGACTGGAATCCGTTAACCAGATCAGGTTTTGCTTCTTTGTAAGCACTCATCTTTTGACAGGTCAATTCCCATAAAAGTAATTCACGTTTAACAAAAACATGAGCAACAGATAACACACGCAGTTTCTTCACCACTTTTTCATTTCTATGAGAACTTAAAAGCCTACATTTCTAAAAGAGACCAATGACTGTGGACATATCAGGCACCTAACTCAAAACATCCAAATCTGAACTCATTTTTCAGATAGCAGATGGTTTATACTTTACAAATACCCGTTTCCTAGCCAACATATCTAAGTTGGATGATAGAATCATAGGACAGCCCAGGATGCCGGTAAATTGCCATTCCCAGAATTACTACACACTTTTAAAAACTCAAAGTGCAATTTCTGGGTAAATTTGACAGTATTTTTCCTCAGTTCTTTGCATGAAATTTAAATGGAATGAGGACAGTGGGAAACCATAAACTCTTGTAGAGGAAAAAAAAGTGAAATAAGATAAGCAAGATAAATTCATCAGCAGCCTAGCGCAGAAGACAATCCATACCTTTTTCATTAAGTCTTCAATTTACTCAATTAGCATCCTTAAACACTGCAGGAAGACTGATGTTAATTCTTACCAAGATGCTGTGAAAAAAAGCCAAATAAGCTCTTCCAAGTTTAGGATTAATTTCAAGGACTGTTTGCACTATATAAAGTGAAAGCATTTTCCAGCACAATCATTTTCACCTCACAAGGATACATCTCAGCTGTTGAGGAGAACAGGGCCAATCTTCCTACAGGCAGATCCAGTATCCCTAGCTAAAGCAACGTTTCAGCACAGATAGATAAATCAGGAACACACATTAGCTTTCCAAAAGGAAGAGGGCTACGTAGTCAAACATTGATGACCATGTTCTCATTTTGCCCTTTTTCGCCTCTGTGCACCACATGTGCATTGTCCGCATGTTTGGTGGAAATCAGGCAAGCAGCCCATTGGGACCAAACAGGCACGCACCTGCCCAAGGGGATGTGCCCTGAGGCATCTCCAGGCTGCAATCATCCTCTTAGATTTAGGTTCCTGAATCCTGCCAGTTCTTCTGGAAAATGGAATATCCGAGGCTGGCCCACCTCAGCACAGAGGGACCAGCAAAGAAAAGAGAAGATGGATCACGGGGAAGAAATGAAAACAGACTACCTGAGGACAACAGCAAACCAAGGAGGACTTCTAAGTTTTACAAGAAACAGGTCCATGGGTACATCCCTCCTTGCAGTCACACACTAAGACTACTACCAGTTCAAGAAAATCCAGTTCAGGTATGAGGAAATTCTTCAGGTCCAAGTCATTTGCCCTGAGGCAGGAAAACTAAACAGAGATTACGGACGGGACTCTCCTGCACACTCCTGCTTCAGACTGCGTCGCCTACAGATGCTGAAGGGTACAACTAAGATAAGTGGGCTTTGCTTTTAATTTAAGCATGAGAATTACCTCATGCCTCACCCTCATCTCAGTCCATTCTCTTCTGGGGGCTACATATGGAAAGTATTTCTCTAAAGGAACAGAAGCAACTCTGCAAAGTTTTTTTTTTTTAAGCACAGAAGTCTGCACTTCTGTGACTCCAGCATGTGGCTGAAAGGGAACCGTGCTTCTCTGTTTACTACATTCTCATAAATCACTCATGACCAAGCACAGAAATCACAAACTTGTCACTATAAAGTGTTGCTGAATATTTTAAATGTCACAGGCCTCCATCCAGAGATTAATGCGTTGGGTTTTTTTTGTTGTTTTGTTTTTTAATTTTCTAAGAAAAATCTGGAGGTGATAAAAACCATTAACTCTCTGGAAAACAGCCAATCCTCCAAAGGAAGGATTTCCAAAACTGCTCTATAGTGCTGATTTCCTTTACTTTCTCTCTGAAGCCATACAGGGACTGGTGCCAGTAAGAGCACAGCAAATGCAAGGGCTGAAAACGTCACACCAGGTGTTTTGCAGGTCTGAGCGCATCAGGGACAAAAGGGCTTTGGTTTGGGTTCCCAGTGCCCATCCTGAGGACGTGGGAGCAGCGCTGGATGTGCTGCATTTTGGCTGGCAGCATCCACACGTACAACCAAGGCTGACAGAGCCACAACAAACAACTGTAGCACAGGTTGCTCCCAGTCCAAGTTCCTGAAAGCTCAGGGTGAGGACAGAGAGACACAGAGGTGACCTGACATCCTCAGGCTGCAGAGATGTGCTGGGTATGGCAAGGGCATCCCCTGTCCCATCCCCAGTTCCCAGCACACAGGTTCCCTGCTGTGACCAGATGGCAGGAAACATCTGTCCATGTTTAAACAAGTCAGACTTGTCTAAAATCACACTATAGAGAAGCTGGACACAGATTAAATTTCCAGGTACATAGTATGCTGTCAAGTCATTACCATCTAAAGGACAATTACAACCCCAGCAAACTCTTAACAAGTTTGAAGTACACAGCCAAAAGTTAAGCAGAAATGTTTTCAATTTTCTGAGTATTTCCATTCTCTGGACATTGACCTTTGTCCACAGATTCAAAGAAAACCAAGATAGGTGCTGCCACTTCACTTCTGCAACTTGTGCAGAACACAAGCCTGTTGACGGGCAAGAAGAAAACGGGAATATAAAAATCTACACAGAGGAAAAATGGATCAATCCTTGAACAGCACTACGATGGTAAAAGAAAACAAGAAGGCTAAGGAGAACTGTAGAAGAAAGTAATCAGATTCAACATCTAAATGTGAGTATTAAGGACAAACTCACGAAAGTGGGAAGGAAGAAGAATTACAGAAACATCACCATGTATCTGGTAGACACCTGTGTAATCAAAACTCAATATATTATCTTTCCAAAAACTGGTCCCATAGTGAATGCATTCAGCAGGACTTCACTAGTGAACTGCAGCTGAAGCTCTAGCAACATCAACCCTGCTGCTCTACCAGGACTGTTCTTTTTCCCACCACCAAGCTGTTTCTGCCCCTTTCTGACTTGCAGGCCAAAAGGCAGAATTTAAGCATTTGTTTTAACTTGTTATTTTTCCACTTCTGGCCTACAACATCACAGCAAATTGAACTGTAAAAACTGTTTGACCTAATGATTTTGCAGTCTATTAAGGCTATTGTTTGTATATAACAATATAATAATTCCCCCCTAAATGTTTTATACCAAAGTTCTATGACCTACTAACTGGAGGAAACATGACATAAATCTCCACCTGGGTAATGCCTACACTATAAACCCTCCTACTCCCCAAGCATATGCCTCCCATGTGAAATGTCTATGTCATGCTAGTCAACCTGAGAGGGAAAGTTAGCCATGCAGTTTCATTTCAACTGAACGTATACATGTTCTGGACAAACTATACTACCTTTTGATAATGTTTCTGTTGGGGCTCACTTTAAAATAACTAGGGTAGTTTACAACCACAATACACTACTGTCGTTGTTTCATAACCTGCAGCTGCAAAGCGGTAACAAGAATGCCTAAATCTGTACATTCAGACTTTTATTAGCATTGTGTGTTCAGTGTGAATCAAACACAGAGTGTAATATCCCTTCCCTGAAATAGGTTTTCAGATACAAAAGTTGCTAATGCCTGGCTTACTGTTTTATCTTTTAAGATGAGGCAGAAGAGGAAAAAAATCACAGAAAAGTAGAATTAGATAAAAATAGGAAGGCCTGTCAGACAGGAAAACATTGTAGGAGATCCAAAGGCAACCTCAGGGCTCTTACTTTTTGGTCTAATATCTGAATTACTATCACAGGCTGAGGATTTGTATCTTCACTACCAAAAATCACGCACAGGGTGCGTTTCATAGACCATCCTCACTCTTCAAATGCATGGGCATGGATACCCAATGTGCTTCCAGAGCTGATGTCTTCTGCATTACAAGGATGGAGAAGGAAGTTCCTGTATGGCCAGGAGCTCCTGATCTCGCCCTGGCCCATATCTCATGTAAACCATGCTCCTCAGTCCTAGAGATTTTTTAAAGTTGTGGGCAGATCTTGGGCTGACCTCCTTAGTCTCTGAAGCGTCCATTCCTTCCTTCAGCCTGCCTGTGTTCCCATGCCAGAAGGAGTGCAGCCCAGGCTCTGAAAGCACAGAGGTGCCAGGGGGCACCGATGAACCTGTTGCTCCCCTGCTCCCATTCACACCTTTGCAGTGACAGCATTCTCTCTCATTCTGACTCAACCTTCAAAGCTTCAGTACCCATGCAGGTGACCTCACACCTCAGCCACGTGAAACAGCAGTGCAGAAAGAAGCAGCAAGCAATACTCGTTTTTTTTCCCCTCCTTCACAGCTCTCTGACCACCAAACATACAAATGTTACTCTCCTGTTTGTACACATAAACCCACTGCTTGGAAAGCTGGGGGGACATGAAAGGATCAGAAAGGGCATAGACCCTGCTGCACATACACTCTCAGAGTCAGGACCCTCCATGTACAATCAATTTAAAACAGCCAGACTAGAGGAACTGTTTCTTCTAATGCCTCCAGGCAAGCATCAGAAAACGTTGCTTGGAACCATCCCTGCTGACATTGCAATAGTTACAGCTTCCAAAGCCAAAAAAAATATTGCTGTTTACTGCTCAGGGTGTTTTAATTTACCATTGTGGTCAAAATTAAAAATGAACTGTTTATTCGAATGGACAAATATATAGTTGAATCCCTGCTTTTTGTCAGAGGCTGATATGAGCAAGCAAAGGAATTCATTAACAAGCTCATAATAATGCAAATTTCCCTTAGCTTAGGATTTGTTTTCCTACCAGAAGACAAATGCTTTTCCATTAGGAGTGACTTCCACAGGCCAGATGAGTCTCTAGCAACAAAACACAGGACACACACAAATCTTTGAAGCAGAACTTGCAGTGCCTTCCTGAGGCTGCAAGAAAATCTCCCAGTGACTTCAGGCAACTCAATCCAAGTTTCACTGTGTCTTGCTTTCTCTATTTTGTAAAATGGAATCATCGTGTTTCCAAGAATTGCATCTCCTTTTTATTACATTATTTTGCAATTATTATGTTGTGACACTGATTGACATACAATGTCAGCAAATAAAAGACAAAGGTGGTCAGAGACTGTCATACCTAATTTCTTTTTCAATCATGCTTGAACTGCTTATATATTACACATAACTACTTTAAAGAGAACATCCCTCAGGACTAATTTGCCTGACAGCTACCAACCGCAAGGCACCCATTGACTAGTGTGTCACACTTGAAGAGATACAAGCCCTTGTTACACAAAGTGAAAGCTGGGTCTTCAGTACACCAAAATCTAGAGTATATGGCCTCATCGCCAGCAAGCTTATTAAGCAGCATTAAGTTTCCAAGGGACAGTTCAGACTATGTGGTAGTTGGTGAAGGACACCAACCTTTCAAATTAGGGAAGGAGATGTGCAGGTGCTGCTGTCTCTCCCTTGTGACTGTTCACTGCTTCCTCTCCCATGCTGAAACTCTGTGACTCAGATGCACAGCCAGCCATGATTCCCTGCAGGTGTCCCAGAGCTCTTTCAGGTAGCTAAGCTAAATTAGGTACCAGTGATGAGGAACTCCAGAAGAACTTCCCAGACGTGAGAGGGCAAAGAAGGGCAAAGTGAGGTTTGACACATGTAACAGTAACCTAAGACACACCTAAACAACACATACTAAGTAAATTTGCAGATGATTCTAAATCAGGAGGAGCTGTTGACTCTCTCAAGGGTGGAGGGGCCTTGCAGAGAGATCTTGACAAATAAGAGGGTTAGGCAGTCAGCAATTACAGAAGATTTAACAAAAGTAAATGCTGGATTCTGCACCTGGGCAAGGGTAATCCTGGTTATATTTACAGACTGGAGAACAAGAGACAATAGGCAACCCTGCAGAAATGGATTTGGGGGTTCTGGCTGATGGCAAGTTCAGTGGGAGTCAACAGTGTACCCAAAAGGGCCAATGATACCCCAGGGTACACCAGACCCAGCAATGCCACTGCACAAGGGGAGAGATTGCCCTACTCTGCTCTGTACTGTACGGCCTCACCTTGAGCACTGGGTGCAATGTGGCTGCCACAAGATTACAAGGACATAAAGCTGTCAGAGAGTGCCCAAAGGAGGGCTACATAGAAGGGGGTCAGGTGGGGGTTAGAGAAAGGCTCTGCCCCAGAGGACTGGGGATATGGAGCAGGGCATAGCCCTGAGCTGTTGGGAGCTCAGGGAGCATTTGGACACAGCTCTCAGACGTACGGTTTAGATATTGGATGGTCCTATGTGGAACCACGGGTTGGACTTAATGACCCTCGTGGGTCTTCTCCAACTCCAGATATTCTAAGCACACTGAACTCAGAACTGGCAGTTACAACTCAGGGAATCATAGAATCATGTAATCATAGAATCACCAAGGCTGGAAAAAGACCTACAAGATCATCCAGTCCAACCATCCAGTGATTCAAGATGCAATAGTAGCCAAAACCATCAGATTTTGAGCATCACAAAACAGGGTACTGAGAACAAGAAGGAGGCTGTTCACACATTGAGTGCAGTCCTAGTCCTGCATCTGAAGATGGAGGTAGCAGAGTTAGGGAAATGACAGCAACAAGCAAGCCTTTGTCAAATGATCAAGAGGATGAAGCAGCAGTCTTAGGAGGACAGACAACATAGTCTGAGACAACTGTTTACCAAGATGAAGATTGAGAGGCATCTGACTGAGGGCTACAAAGTCAAAGAGGTAGTAAATATGCTGAATGAAGAATTACAATTCACCCATCCCTATATTACGAGGTACAAGCGATGGTCAATGAAACTGATGGGGTTTAAGTTTAAAAGTGATGACAGAGAGTACTTCTTTGCACAGGGGTAATGAACTTTTGCAACCTGCTGACAGAGGGGGTTGTAGAGGCAGAGATTGTCAGCAGGGTCAGAAAGGCAGTAGGTGAATTCTGGGATGTCAGGCATATAAACAGATACTAAAGGAAACAGAGAGAGATGTGCTCCTGAGACCTTCTCAGCTGCGCATGCTGACGACTATGAGCAGACTGTACAAAGTAGCCATGCTCCACAGCTCTCCCTAAACACCATTAATAACTGCTGCTGGAGACAACCATAAGCACAATGTGCTTCAACTCAGACCCAGCAGGATATTTCTAACATTCTTATCACTTACATCCATCTTTTCACTGGTCTTTCTTATCTTAATTTGGATAGTGATAGGACAAGGGAGAACAGTTTTAAACTGAGACGGGGAGGTATAGGTTAGATATCAGGAGGAAGTTTTTCACCCAGAGGGTGGTGACACACTGGAACAGGTTGCCCAAGGAGGCTGTGGATACCCCATCCCTGGAGGCATTCAAGGCCAGGCTGGATGTGGCTCTGGGCAGCCTGGTCTGCTGGTTGGCGATCCTGCACATAGCAGGGGGTTGAAACGTGATGAGCATTGTGGTCCTTTTCAACCCAGGCCATTCTATGATTCTATGATTAACTGGTAATGGGAGGTTGTGCTACTCCCACAGGTCCCCATAAGAACTTCAGAGCCATCCAAAGAGCCTGCTGAGAACGGAGGCAACATCTGCACAGCTATTCTGCAGAGACCAACTAAACCCAGACCATTCTCAAAGCCAGTCATCCTAAGGGTACCCTCTCCCCTTCATCTTCCACTAGCTTCCTACAACAGCTGTAACCACCTTGACCAACATTACCTTACTTTTGAGAAGCAGGAGTGGGAGGCTCTGAATAGCACATCCATTATCTTTGCCCAACAGCATCAAAAATACAGCAACAGGCTTCTTTCAAATGCTTCCTCCAAATTAGATACCAGGAAACAACAAACTTGTCCACATTGCCAGCTGTGCAAACCCAGAGGAATTAACTCATAAGCACTTGGGCACCAAACTAAAATAATAATAGGCCAACTTCGCACAATGTCAGACCACAACATCAATTTGTATAAATGATTTATATGGACTCACTTCCCTAAAAGTGTTTCATGCTAGAATCTCACAAGTACTGCTTTAAGATTCAAAGCGAACCTCTAATTATTGATCCTTCGTTACACTGGGAAATTACCTCATCGCAGTTTTAAAGTTCTATTTATAAGTCTAATAATCTCATCATTGATTACGGTGACTGTATTCTAATTATAAATCCATTATCTCCCCAGCAATGAAATAAAATCAATAATGCACATAAATGGAAAAGAAGGAATTTAAATGCATACATTAACGTCATTCCAAGTAGCACTATTTTATGCACCATCTCTAACAAAACTGTGTCACATCATTAGCAATAACGTGAAAAATCTTTTTCAATTAACAAAGCCGATTTGATACTATGTTCAGTAAAGTGGCAGTCCATTCCATTAAACACACATACAAAATGCTTGAAACATCTATGAACTCTTTGTCATAAATTTTCTCCCAAGGGCTCGAACAGAAATGTAGATACATTTTATATTGGTGCTTTTTAAAACTTCTTTCATAAGATGCCCCTTAGGGTCTTTCAGTGATTCCAGTTGCAAGTAACAAAGAACATCAACATCTGCCACATGCTCAGCTGTTCATACCACAAAACAGGAGATGCTCTCACTGTGCAATGCGACTACCTGGAATCCCACAACCTTGACATGTCATCATTGCAGTACTCAGCCTATAGAGAAAATATTGAAGAGCTTTCCAAAAAAAAATTGTACTTATTTTATGCAAGCAGGGAGACTGGGTAATCCACACTTGTATCCAGCCACGTAGATCAGTTCCTCTCATGGGGTATAGAGACCACTGCAAAATACTTTTCCTCCATCTGTCTTCAGCTGACTAAGGTGTGAGCTCCTTTGGAATTTATCTGGTTCCTCAGCTTTTCACCTCTGAAACGGTGAGGCATCATTCAGTTGGAGGCCACCCTTAACCAACATAGCGCAGAACAATGGCAGCCTCATTAAAGCCCTTCTAGATTAGATATATAATCTTACTCTATTGGATGACATTTCTGAGCTCCAGCATTGGTAATGAGCCTTTCTTGTAAGATGATTTCTAGTGCTGGGAGGAGCGGGATACATGAATTAACAAATCAGATAACACACGCGGTTTAAACATACTAAGGAAAATACAATAAAGTGAAATGGATGAACAGAAAAGGCCAGCTCAGAGAAACTAATTCAGAGGGGAGAGTAGAAAATTTAAGCACCTGGGGTAAAAAACAGGGAAATACTGTTCACTTAAAGTGTAATTTAAGATACATTTTTGCAGATTAGAGTCCTATGAACCCCTATTACTTTGAAAAAGACATTGCATAAATTCAAGATGTTCTCAGAGAGTTCCTCAGAAGTTACACAAAGAATTTCTGCAAGTCTGAAGGCAATTAACCTCAGCAACGGGCCTTGAGATAACCTGAGACCCAATAAAGGCAAATTCTGTGGATTATCATCTGCAAATAATCTCTGAAGTCTGCTTGTTTTAAATCTACCCCTGATTAGTATAGGTGAAGTCTGGGCCAACATTCTTTATTATTGCTTGTTGACTGCAATTGTCAACAAAGACCAGTATGGATTTGTTTCCCTGTGAGAGTTGTAATAATAACTGCTTAGCCTAGAGGGGTGAAGGATCAAAAGAACTGTGCTTTCAGGTGGTAATCTGAGCCCCAAGAGGGTCTGAGTCCTGAGGATAGTTACCCTGTCCCATGATTGTAAAACCAACACTATGGCAGAAGTTTCAAATACACAGTATAAAGGGATGTAAACCACACCTTCACCTATGAAAACGCTTATTTCATCTTGGAGCCAAAACCCCTTCCACCAACTCTCCTATTTTTCATGAGTCACTCTGATACCTGAGCTGTACCTTAAAAAACAAGCTCATTTTCACCTTCAGCATCCCACACTGGGAGCAATCTAAAAAAAAAAAATTTTACAAAAAAAAATTAAAATACTCATGGAATCCTTAGCAATCACACAGAACAGTGTGGTGCTTAGCTAGTTAACTTGCTAGTTTAACTAACACATTTCTACGCATTTTGTGTGTGTACAACGCTAAATTTCTAACCCACAGTTTCTAAGCTTATCTGCTACCTGGCTGCTAGTTAACTTGCTAGTTTAACTAACACATTTCTACGCATTTTGTGTGTGTACAACGCTAAATTTCTAACCCACAGTTTCTAAGCTTATCTGCTACCTGGCTGCTGAGGTAAGGTCAGCCTTGCAACTCTAAACATAGGCAAATGTAAGGTATTGTTGATAGTGTCATCCTCTCACATCGCATCTCTCCTTCCACACAGGAACTATAAAATTAGGTTAATATGAGAGAGCATTTAGTAACCTGGATCAAAAGGTTTCCTTTCACTGTTTGGACTTGTTAAGGAGAGCGACCAACTCTAGCTTCCTTTGCTATTCTCTTTCCTTTATGTACCTCCTCTGAAGAACAGTAACACCGGCACCTCTAAAACTAAACAGAATACATAAAAGTCTCTATGCAGTCCTAGCCCCACTACTAGTCTGAGGTTTGCTATTGCCTTCTGCAGATCCAAGTTGTTATCCATCTTGTCTGAGAAACATCACAAAGCTCAAAGTCATCCAAACATCTTATAGACAAGATTTATGGTCAAGGCACTATATTTTAATTGTTTCGTTACAAAATATATTTCACACATAGTATTAATAAAAGGTCATTGAGAAAGCTATCAGGAAAAATTCAAAAATCCATTTGGTATGACATTTATCAATGTAAAAAAGTAAATGCTGAAAAGTAAATCATCTTATGGTTCTGTTTTCTACAGTCAGTTTCTATTACATCTTCTAAGCAAAATGTAAGTCATCCTTGCTATAAACAAAGGAAAAGAATTTCAAGAAAGTCAACAAGGGCTGAGCAACCCTCAAATGAATCCATCCGGTTTACATTAGGAATGTCATCTTCTTACCCTAAGAACCCCAGGAAAGCTTAAATTCTGACTAAAGTAGCTTTCAAAAATTTTTCAAATAATGAAAATTAACAGAAGTCCCTGAACTTATGAAGACATGCACCCATTCACACCCATACCCACTTTTTAATCCCACAGTTGAAGAACCTCCCTCAATCTAGACATAAACATAGCTTTGAACTTGTGAATACTTTCAAGGACACACATTGGACTACTGATAAATTCACAATTTTATACACCTATGCCTTAAAGTCTTTTCAAATCATTCACTTCTCCAGTACCTCAGCTTTCCTAGTTTCTTAATGGAGTAGGTTTCTTCTTAAATACATTTCTAAAGCAACCTAGATACTAGTAAACGTGCAATGAAGTCACAGCACTTTGCCTTATAACCAGTCCCATTCATGAATATTCCAATTAGAAATAAAGTGTGGCAAAGATTTCATTTTGCATAAGATGAAAGAAAAAGCAATTTGCAAAACAAGCTCTATTGCACTGTGATGTTTTTACACTGCATGGCTACATTACCACTTTTATTCAGCACATAATGCTGCATACTAATAACAGTCAATTCAAAGCATGCAGTTGAACCTCTTTTTCCTACAATAAGCAATATATGCAGGTATTTCTAATAGAGGTACAATGTATTTTTAGTAGTTTTCACTTTTCTTCATCTCAGGCAGGATCTCAGCTCTAGGAAGACTAGACCCCCCTTGCTTCTCTGTGTTAAACAGTGTGGTACCAATGCTAAGCACTGCTTACATGCTTTTTCATTTGAGCACTAACTTTGTATTCACCTGTCAGGTTTAGAATTAAAAACATCAATATAAAACTATGTACTAATTACAGTTGTCAGTCGTCCACTGCAAATCAGCTGTCTTACATGGAGTTATGTCAGCTCCCTCCCCTTCACAGTGTTCACTGCCTGGTCAAACTACTTATCACTGCTACTGGTGATTATTTTGTGTAATTTTTCACAACAGGCCACTTGGGTAAAGCCACTGATTACATCTTCACCTCTTGCACTCTATTGCAATCCTCGTCCTCCCCTCCCTGGACCCTCCTCCAGATCCTTAATTACCGTTCCTTTTCACAGCTCCTGAAGACCGCTGTTATTATTTCAGTTTGAGCAGCACTCACACTATGCTTTGAAGACACATTCCCGTTCAAAAAATTTATAATCTATATAATGGATTTTCACACTTGAACTCCAAACATTTATTAAAAATTTACGATGTACTGCACTTCTGACCCCAAACATTCAGCTCAGAAGTGTTTTCCTAACTGTAAGTGACATTACAAGGTAATACATGCAAGTTTGGGGAGGGAGATGAGAAGAGCAGAAATCAAATAATCTTTTTATCTCTGCAGACAATTGTAATACTATCACTGTTAAAACTGACCATAATAAAGCTTAAAAAAAAAAAAAAAATGGAACCTGAAGAACAGTCTGTAGATACAAGGTCTCCTAAAGTTTGGCAGCCATGTGTTGTTAAGCATTTTCAAGGCATCCATCTGGGTTCTACTGGCACCAGCAGAAAGCAACAGACATCTTCAACAGTCAAGGTAAGCAAAGACAGATGTCAAAGAGGAGCCAGGACAGACAACCAACATGAGAAGAATAAAGCACTTCTTAGAGGTGCCTGGTACTCTCCTACTGCTATAAAGGAAGGCTCTGTAATTAGCTTGGAATAAACACCTGTCTTTTTGGCAGTTGAAAACAGTTGAGATGAATCCCAGCCTTCATCTGCATCTGTCATCCAGTCTTTAGAAAGTGAATTATGCTCATTTCAAGTGCGGCACTGAGTTATATCACTGAGATGTAAAGCACTTAGAAAACAGTTTCCTAGCAAGGAGAGCAGCACTGTTTCAAGAAAAGCCCTCCACTGAGAGTAGGTGGGGGGGGAAGGGAAAAGTGCAGGTTCCAAGTGAATCAGGGGTATTTACAGAGTGGTCAAAATAACATCACAAGTAAGAGCGTGAAGTCCTCAGGGCAGAAGCTCTCTTTTCTTCTGCATTTATGCAGTATCATGAGAGCTCCAAGATGCAGTCACGTTACACGTAAGAAATAATTCAGTGCTATCCTTTTCACTGCATTTGTTTTCCTTGCTCTAGAATTTCTCTAACCAGACCAGTTCACGTCTTACATGGGCTCCATATTTGGAGGTTTGCTCCACAGCTGCAACACTCTGATTTTGATTCTGGTGAAACTGAGGAGGTAACCCAAACCTGAACTATCCACTCAACTCTTCATTTCAATGAACTAGCTGATAGCCTCAGCTAGAAGAAAATATCCTGCTAGAGCACTCGTATTTAGACTGACATGGGACAAAAAGGTATCATTTAGAGAGAGAGGTAAAGATTGGAAACCAACAAACTTCAAATAGAAAAGGAATAGAAAAAGCTATGAAGAACAGAATAAACTCTTCTCCAGCTACATTAACTGGCAACTGGAATAATGGGTTTAACATGCAGCAGTGGAGATTAATTTTGCTTATTTATTTCAAAACACAAGGAAACCTTTCTAATGGGAAAGGAGGTTGAGAGCTGAGAATCAGTAGAGCTTGTGAAATCTCAATCATGACAAATTTGTAGGATGAAGTAAGACAAGCATCAGACAGGAATGCTCTGTAGTGAATGCTGTCCTAGATCAGCCAGTTACTGAAATCCCTCCAACCTTATATTCAACTGATGGGGAAAAGCAATGGGCAGGCACTTTCCCACATCTCCCACCCAAACAGCTTCATCAGACACAAGGCTCTTAATAAAACGAAAGACAGTAGGAGAATTCAGACATAGAAGGGATATTGTGAACAGAGATGAACAGAGTTGGGCTTAAATCAAAAATAAAAAAAATAGCTTTTCTCCAAAAGCTGCTTCTAAATCTAAACTGTTCTTGCAGATGACCGGATCACATCCAAGCAACCTCTAACACTCAGTCTATCACTGTCTATCCTTTCATTAAAAGGTCACTTTTCCAGGCTATTGAGCTTTTTTGCACATTTCTAGATTGCACTTAAGGTCTGTTGGATTACACACAGTTTTACTTTGCAGGGGTTAAATGAGGTAGCTCAGTTTTATCATAGGGTAATGCAGTGGTTAGAGGAAACCACATCTATCAGTGAGCACGGTTAAGCAGAAAGAAATTTGGAGCTGGCAGTTAGTGAATTATTTAAAACATGAAAAGGGCAGGAAAGGAACGAGCAGAGAAACTGAAATACTTGTGCTTCCACAGACTGTAGGCCTCTTAAGCCAAAAGCTTTCTCATTTTCCTACATTTCTGTGATATACACAGAATTAAAAAGATACTACGATGCCACATGCCCTAACATTGGCCATACTGATCCTGAACAGAGTAGCATTTTAGAGAACAGGACTCACAGAAGCAGTCCTCATAATAGCTGAATAGAACATTTTTTTGTCCCTTTTTCTAAAGGCAATATCATTAGAGATCAATACATCAATAAAGACACACCAGATATAAATGGGGGCCCCTCAACAGTGGGACATGCAAGCGTTCACAGATTTCCACGTGAGAGAAAAGTATGGGAATGAGGAATCGTGTCTCCAAAGACTCTTCTAGAAGGAAATACTGCAGCCTCCCTGTAAAAGTAATGTTATACAATGGCACTCTTAAAATGTTTATCCCTGATGATCTCAGAGCTCAACCAGCTGATGCTACCAAGCAATATTTGTTAGTGTTTATATATAGCAGCACATAAGGCATTATGTTACATTCTAAGCTGTCTAGCACCAGCGACCCTGGTCTTGAAAGATCTGTTGCAATACCTAAGTGGAAAGCACGACTTCTGTTCACTATCATGGGAAAATGGCTAATATCTTAGTCAAAAAATCAGTCTGTGCATCATACTGTACTCAGCAGCATTCCACAGATGGTCACAAATGCTTAATGAACTTGGTTGTCCATGTGATGTGCACCTCTATTAACATCTTTCCTTTCTCGCAAGAATTCTTGTAATATATATCAAATACAGGAATGGTTTAAAACCAACTTTAACACTTAGAATCTAAGTGCAGTACAGAAGGGTGGCACGGAGGCTACCTTCTGAACATCCTCCTGCACAGCAAGCTGTTCTGCAACACATCTAACTTGCAGATTAATTCTCCCCATTGCAGTCTATCAACATCTGCTGAATTGAACACAGCCGTAGAAGTTCAGTGCTAGACTTGAGGGTCAAGTTCGTCTTTAATACAGCTCCCATGAAGCCCCCAGAGTTTTTTATGTTACAAACCTGGCCTTTTATGTTTTTCTGAAGAGGTCACCAGATATTTGACAGCCAAATAACATCACCTGCATCCATAAAGCTACAATAGTTGCAAAAAAACATCTGAGGAAAGGATGTCACCATCCAAGATAAGAAAGCAAATTCCTTGTGACATCTGACAGAACATCGTTCAAAGCTCTTTTTAAGCTATTCAGTTCCGGAAACGTGGCTTAGAATCCCATTAGCTGATCCTCTCTAACGTAAATATGCATACATCTCACATTTTTTCTTTATCCACACACACGTAAACAAAAGTTGTGCATCTGCATTATCACGACTTACTAGGCAAGCCTGAGGCAGGAAGCTGTTCACCCTGGAGATACTCCACATGCCCTCGAGGTACTGCTGAGCCTGGATGGTGACTGAACTCAGCGCACCGCTGAGACCGCTGGGGGCTACTGTGACTTGAACACTGGAGTTTGGAAAACTGCCCGTGCCTTGAGACCATCCAAGTCCCTTCTTCTTCTCTGTCCCAGAGAAGAGGTTTGGTGATTTTCCAGGTTGCCTGCCCACCTGCCCAGTAATCAGTGGCAGGTCTCGCTGGGAAGAGACTGTGACCACCCTGGGTACCATGCTGGTCACTGCTGTGGCACCGGGTGGGAGGTCGGGCATTTCTGAGTAGCTGGCTTGGTTGAGGGTGTGCATCATTTGGATGGCTTCCTGTTTCAGCTGGTTCAAGTGAGTGGCACAAGTTTCGCATCTGCTCTCTCCTTCATTCCTGTTTCTCTGTAAATAGTCAGGCACTTGAAGCTTGTCAAAAATTAAAGCTGATAATCGTGGGTCCTATAGAAGGGGGGAGGAAGCAGAAAAAAGAAAAAAAAACAGAAAAACACATTGAGTCAAAACACAAAAAGAGAAAAAGTTCCACCCATGGAAGCACTTTAAATCTCTATTGGTATTTATCAGGGTGGTTTTTTTGGTCTGAATAGCCCCAAAAGACTTGCAGGTCACAGCTGACTAATAAACCATAAATGACTTCATTTGTACAAGACTCAGCATGAAAATTTTCATCAAATTAAACAGTAGAGCTGTGGTGCACTTGATAACTACTCATTCTTCTAATTAACTCTCCTTTGGAGACATCCAACATGCTTGTCTTTTTCATGCTCAGAAGCAACATCAGTTGAGATGCTGACCCTACAGGTATTGTAATGCATTTCAAAGGCATACCACCACCTTTAAACCAGGAAAATAAAATTTCAGATTATTGAAAAAAATCAGTGCATGACCTGGTAAACATTTTTTTGTCCTCACCCTCAGAAATGACTAATAAAGTACCATGAAAGTAGCTTACTTGGTAGTGCTCAAAAACTGACTCCTCTGCTAGCTAGGCCTGTTATTTCTGATCTTTGCAACCCAGATGGTAGCAATATTCCCTTACACTACACCTGCTTTGATGAGAAATGGATTTGAAACTACAGCCATGTGTGAAGGTGCGACAATGTGCACGCTAAGAAGCCGATTTAAAAGCAACACCTACTTTGCTCCCCCCTCCTCCACCTTGCTAGTTCATTTTAAGGCTGCCCAGAAATCTTAAAACCCTGCTCTGTGTTTCCAGTTCAGAGATAGAGTTACCTATCTCCTGAAACACACCAATGCCTTCCCATCCCTAGCATGCTACTGTAAAGATCAGCCAGGAGATTAAATCCAGCCCTGCTGTAAATCTGCTATCAAGATGAATGCCGTGCTATAAAACTGACCCAACTTCACACACTCTTCAGCTCTCTAAACAATTAAAATTTTAATGAAATCACAGCCAAAGGTTTATTTGTATAATTATTTTAAGTGAAAATATTTAATATGCTTGTTCATAATGAGGGCATACGACGCTAGTACGTCAGCCACCCTGCATACGCTGGGGTATCCCTAGATCAGTACTCCTTTTAAAATCGTATTACTTGATGCCAAATTGCAATTGCTCTCTAGGAAATGAATGCCTTATTAGAAAACTAACTCATTCTGGTTTTAATTACAACACACATCAATAAAACTCTTAAGAAGTCTAGGGACTGGTACTTTGGCTTTCCTCATTATTCTCTTTCAACTGTGCCATTTCCCTTTGCTCTGAATTTATAAAACCCTCAAACACTGCCCAACTTCTCCACCAGCAGCAGGGAATCTAGCTTGTTTTTAGCTGCTGGATTGCTCCTGCACTAAGTAGTTTTTGATCTATCTCATAAAATGCAGTATTGTGTTAATATAAACCATTGTGTATAGCCATCGCATCGCTCCACCGCCAAAAACCATTAACAAAAGTTACTTTTTCCACAGTAATTTAAATTATGGTTTATTTACTGGGAAAAAAAAAAAAAAACCTCTCAGGCTAAGGAAGGCTGCTCCTGCTGTTGACTGAACAATACATTGCATTCACAATAGCAAGCGAATTTACAAACTCAAGTCAAAGACAGTGTTTCATCTTTGTCTCTTTTTCCCTTTAAGGTTTAAAATGTGTTTGAAGTTGCTCCATTCGCCTATCCTCCTGAGTAAGAAAATTATTTCCCTTCATGCCTCCCAGAAGTCAAAAATGTTAAATTAACAGATAGTAGTCAGGAAAAAAAAATAAAATATTTCAGAAACTTTTTTTCTAAGCCGGTGGCACTTCAGCAGAAAGGTGCTGTTGGTTAGACTGGAATATATCACAACACAGCCTTGTAGGCACCATCGTGCTTCAGGCAAGCCAAAGACCATGCCTTATGCCTCCCAAGAAAAAAAAAAAAACAGCCCACACTCCACAGAAACCCCTCCAAATGAGAATCCTCTGAGCACACTCTTGCAGTCAACAACCCAGCACTGATTGCACAGCCCCCAAAAACACCACTGCTCAGTGCCATGCCACCAGGTCGTGGCCTGGCACTCAAGGAAGCCCTAACTAACAATAGGACTAGAAGGAGTGGCCTGAAGTAGGATGTTAGGAAAAGTTTCTTCCCCAAAAGAGCAATAAGATGCAGGACTTGGATGCCCAGAGAGGTGGTTGAGTCACAAAACATTTAGATGTTGTACTAAGGGACATGGTTTAGTGGGGAAATTGGTGGTAGGTGGACGGTTGGTCTAGATGATCTTGGAGGCCTTTTCCAATCTTGGTAATTCTATGAAGCACCTGTGGCTCCTGCCGGCATGGGCCTCATCTGGCAATGCTTACATTGCTATCAGATGTCAAAAGTTTCAAATGAGCAATTAAAGCAAATTACTAGGTGAAGCAGGCTCCTCATTTGAAAGAAACAACTTTCTTTTGATGTAAAGAAAATTAATGAGCCCCCAGTTCCAGCTCCATAAACAGAGTTCACAGCGCAAGGCAGATCAGAGTCAGGCAGTGTTGCAGTTACAAGGAAACTAAGTGGATGGCATATTAAAGAGGGGAGGAAATAGATCTAATTAGACTACACAAAACACGGAATCATAGAGTCATTAAGGCTGGAAAACACCTCTAGGATCACCTAGTCCATCCGTCCATCTAACACCAATATTGCACACTGACCATGTCAGTCAGTGCCACATCTCCCCGTTTCTCGATCACCTCCAGGGATGGTGACTCCACCCTGGGCAGCTGTGCCAATGCCTCACCACTCTTCCTCAGAAGCAATGTTTCCTAATGTTCAACCTGAAAACAAACTATATAAAGCATGCCTTATGCCAGAAGAAAAGACACCTTCCAATTTCTATAAAAGGCCATCTCATTTCCAACTGCCAGGCCCTTACAGCCTTATAGCCCACTCCCCACAGATGTTGGTAGTCATCCTTCCTCCTCCAGCTCCCTCTCAGAGGGCCCAGCTGTGAGGTTAGATTACTTTTATTTTTCCACTCCCTGTGACAAAAACACCTGGCTAATGATTGGGCGTGAAGGGCAGAGGAAATGCAAGTTACTGTTAAAAACATTAAGCGGAACTTAAAAGTTCAGTCAGTCCCATTAAAGAGGTTTTACTACCTGGTGACAACGCCTGGACCTGGCGAGCCCCTGTTTCAGCAGCTTGTGACCTAATGAGTCTGGGTGGAAGTTGCCTTCTCATGTTTTACAGAGGAAGAATATAAAGCGGAGTGACCAAATGTGTTACAGGCGCAGATGGGGAGCAGTTAAAGTTAACCTCATCACAGCTCTGCCAGCAGGGAGGGAAGCAGACAAAGCAGGCATGTAAGCTGGGGGTACTGACACAATACCCATCCGAACAGTGCTCTAAATCCACTTCTGTCTGCTGTGCTACAAAAATGACTCACCCTGTTAACTTCTGCTCACAAATTTTGGAGTTTCAAACGCTCCAGACTATTAGATGAAGAAAGTGAATGGTCCTACTACAGACCACTGCACTTGTGAGCCCAGCAAGCCCCCAGAGAGATAATTACACATATTGGTATGTGTAAAAGTTTTCTGAAACACCTGAATCTGTCTGTGTCTTCCAGCAAGTGGCTCTTACAGACACAAGTGACCTCACAAGCTCCTGGGAGACTAATCACACATGTGCAACTTGCCCCAAGGATGAGCGTGCACACCTGGTCTGAAAGTGCTTCCCAGCTGAACCAGGGAAGACAATACCTGTGTAAAACCAGGTCTGTGTTCCAGCTAGAAATAATAGAGAAATACCCACGTAGTTCAATACTGTAGCATTTAGCCTGGAGTTTGCCTTCAGGCTTTGTATCTGAAAGTAGAGAGTGAGTACAGAAAACACGCTCAGATCTGAAAACACATCCAGTAATTTGTAACAGAAGGAAAAATAAAAACAGCAATTTTAATTCACACAACAACCTTCTCTGATGCAAAACCTAACTCCTGCAGTTCTTCCCTGTGAAATCCAGCACACTCCAAGCAGGCTTCCAGCAACGCAGCTAACACCAAAGCATGTGGGGCGCAAACAAAGGCCAGCATCTCACAACCGTAAATTACTACAGCCTGAGTCCTTGAAACTACAGACGTACTCTAAGCAACTGTGATGTGTCCAAAGGCCAATAGCTCTGAAAATCCCCACTACAGCTTAGGCACAAAAATAATATGCAGGTTTTCAAAAGCATGCAACATCAAATGACATTCCTGGAGCTCAGCTCTTTGAAGCCTTAGACCGTCTGAGTGACATGCAGTTAAAAAATAAAACTCAAATTCTCTTGAAATGTTACTGTAATCTGCAATTTATCAGTAAATTCTTAAGTATTTAAAGTCTGCATTTAAATTTTGCCAACAAAGAGTGACAGAAAGCTTTGCAAAAGAGAAACAAGAATACAAACTTTAAATCTTACCTGCAGCCACTGACTTCTAACTCCCAAACTAAGCAACAGGAGAGGATGTAGAAAAGCATCTGGATTCTCACTTAAGAAGTCACTGAAGTAATACCCACCCATCTGTAACCTAATCCTTGCAGTGAGGAACTATCCACAGAGTGCGAACAAATGATGACCAACAAATGATGAAAAGTCAAATTGCCAACAATTTGCCACTCTCTGTAATTACCTGTAATTCTGCCTGCTGCTAGTTTCTGCAATGCAAGTTTATCTGCAGCAGTAGTCGGAATTAAATGAAATCTTGATATAATCAAAAAAAGAAGGGAGCACTGAATGGCACACTGAAACACATCCTTAAACACAGACCAAGGCAAACCACATTTTTAAAAGATGCTTTGGGAGAATGAAATGTACTTTCCCAGTGCAAATGGATCAATGATAATGATTTTTTGTCTTAATTGTCTTTGCCAATTTCTGCTATGCTGCTTACAAATTAGTTTTTATCTTACATGACGTCGTGGAATATCCACTAATATGCTCTATATTGACAAATATGTTGAAGGTTGAGGCTTGCTTTCCACTGTATAATCATTGACAGAAAAAAAGGAAGAAAAAAAGAACACGCTACAGATACCATTTAGTGTAATCAAATTAAAAAACAACTATGCTAATAGCTTTTTGTTTTTAAAAAGTTTCTGCATGGCTAATCATCTCAAGGGACAGAAAATACGAGCTCTAATTCTTCAAGTAACTCACGCTGCAAGATCACTCGGTTACTGACCTATGTTTTATCAGAGTGTAAACAATCAAGGAAAAATAAACACACAAAGCTTTTGCAAGATGGGAATTCACTGCAAATCCCTTCTTCCAGGGGGATGTGGAACTTGCAGTGTAACTCAGCTGTCTGTGGAAGCAGCTAGCCCTCTGAATAAGCAGGACAGCAATCAACGTTTCCAAAGCAAAAGACACATGAATTAAGAAACAAACAGATGCATTTTAAGGCTGAATTCCACTTTGTCTCTCTACATGAACGCCTCACTACCTTTAAGCAGATTAATTTAAGTGAATGGATTGCAGTCCTTGCCCTATGCTGCCTGTCAGCAAGACTTCTTCCAATGTCCAGTCCCATTATGCTGCTTCTAACCCCAACCTGAGGCAGTGCACACAGACATAGCCTCTATTGACACTGGCCACCTGAGTCTCAACCCAATTTATTTTCATCTTTGGCAACCCAAAGAGCTTGGGGGAAAATACATGTATTAGAGCACTTTTTATTTCTTACTTTATAAGTATACTGCATCTCTTTCAAGCATCTTCATAACAAAGGTCAGGCAGTACACTAAAATGTGCTAAAAAACACATGACCCCACACTAAAAATGACTGCAGCGTGTTTAGCTATTCTGAAGCCTCCACTGAACTCTATTTATTTCCACTTCCTGCCCACTTTAATGTACTTCAGTGGCCCGCAGTAAAGTTAAAGCAATAGGTGTCTGTCATAAAGATGAATAGTGCTATTGGAATGCATAATACAGTGGAAAGAGGAAATGAGTGCAATCTGGTTTATTTACATCTCAGACTCCCATCAGCACCTCAACCCAGCTCCCAGTGGTTTCAGGGGCCTTTCCTGTTATCTTCTGTATAGTTCCCTACAATGATTCGGCTTTTAACCTCCCAGAACCAGAGGGTATGGGCTGATCTCTGAGATTCGTGTTTGTGAGCCAGCGGAGCATGGGAGCGAACAGCCACGCAGTGCGTTCAGTGCAAAGGAAACAAAATAAAGGTAGCACTCATGATTTAAAACAATTAAAGACACACACAAAACAAAAGACCCCAAAGAGATCTGCTATCGTATTGAAATTTAGATCAACGCACAGGAACCCGACTTCTTCTGAAAAATAGTAATTACCGTATTACAAAATATTACTTTTAATCTCCTTTCTTTACGATCTAATTAAACAGATATTTTACTTGCCTTTGCAAAATGTTTTTCTTAATTTGATTCAATTTTAACATTCCACGTATTCTATAAACTACACATTCAAACTAGTATGTAATTTTGTGCTTATTTTTAACAGTGTATGACTTCATTTAAAAATGATGCGTTTTAATTTGCATGTTTATTGTTGGTTTTAAGTAATCCTTTAATTTTCTCTCTCGGGTCTGTGGCTTACTGTAACTTCACAATGCAAATTCAGAACTGATTTTGTTCACACGATAAGATGGTATTCTAACATTCATTGTGTTCTTCTTTTCCTCGTTCCTATTTTTTTCTTTTAAACCTTCATTATTATCATTTTGCACAGCATCAAGTGCTTGAGGAAATAGTTGCATACCCCATCACCACACTACACTTCGGTGTCCTTAAAACATCTTTGTTCTCACACTATTACATTCACAGAAACACATTTAGAGAATACTTAAGAACTTAAATATAATAATCATAGTTTTTCATCATATTTCATTTTTGGAAACTGAAAAGTCTGCTCATATAAAAAGTCAAAACTTCTTTTTGTGCTTATGAAAAGTGTTGGGATGACTGTTCTAGAAGCCAATGTCCTCTGCCACTACCTACCCTACATGCGGTTTGAGTTCAATCAGGCACTCCAATCACACAGTACCTCTGAATTCCAGTACAGGGCTGAAAATCTGAGCAGCACCCACCACAAAGGAAACATGCTGTGTTGTCAGAATGCCTCAGAAAGAAACATGATCCTTTGGTATCATTTTACTCAAAACAAAAGGCTGTTTGCACTATCTCATTTATTCAGGCAACAGCCCATATTTTCAGAATCAGATCACAATGGCAAGCCTTGTGAGACAGACTTCTCCAATGAGCTGGCCAGAGACCAGCAACCCAGCCCACACAGCCCAACGGGCTGGGAGAGGAGTAATGCTCTAGATGAGATCTTCAGCACATTTAAGTGATTGTAATGACATTTATCTCAGGAGAAGCGTGCCCATTTGCATCAGGTGAACCCTTCAGTGGGGGATTTTAGGAACGCCTGGACTCCAGCCTCAATGACCACAACGTTGGCTTTGAAAAACTGATGAGTGAAAAAAAAAATGCTTGGAGCACTCAGGACATCTGTATACAAACCCTACAACTGTTGCAGTCCAACCATCTGAATCCAATTAAAAGCACACTCAGCAGCAGAAGTTGGGGAGTGGACACATCTTCCAAATGCACATCATTAGCAAAATATAGATTTAAAATCAACTACGAAAACCAGTGCTTGGCATTAGATCACACCCTCTCAGTGTCTCTTCCACTTGCTCATTTTATCAATTACTTGTTTGGTAAATGAATACTTGAGAACCATAAAGAAACGATTTAGCTTACAGAACGGAAGGGCTGCCCATTGTGTATTCCTCCTGAAAGCTACAAATTACTGCACACAGTGCATAGTTAGCACACCATGCAGTCTGTCTCCACAAGTAAAGTGGATTACACTTACTCTTTATCTTCATTAAAGTGCTTCAGTTAAATTGTTTTGCCAAAAACTGACTTGTTGGCTGAAAAAAAAAATTGAGTTTATATCTGAGTTTAAGCAACTTTGTATTAAGTTAGAATTTTCTTTTTCTTCTGGTTTGGACTTCAGAAAAACAAAAGAAAAGGAGCTTCCAAGCAGAGAAAATTAACAACTAAGCGTACTTCCAGTTCCTCAGCCTCAAACAGGACACACATTGCTCTGAAGAGTCTGCTCTTGTTCCTTTACTTATTTGGTGGCACACGTAGAAGAGCTGTTGTGGGGTGAATAGACTGGGGAGGTAGATGGTGCTTCACATTTATTTTATACACCTTTTAGCAAGGAACTCCAGAAAGTAAGTTAACAAACTTGCCATCAGCTCTGTTGGAAAGCAGCACCCTCTCACATCTCTGGACTTGGAGAGAACCAAGGTCCATGGTCCTTGTTTGGTTTCAGTTAAGATGCCAATGCACAGAAGTAACTGATTCCATTCTGCTTAACTAGTGTGTTCTACAGCTATACTTTACTTACATGGTTCTCCTATTTCAATGGTTTCTTTAGATGAAAAGTTCAGCACTTCACATTTTGGAACATGAGCCTGTAGCAGTGTCACACCAAGACACTATGTAGAAGAAATGCAGTAAAATGGGTAGTAGTAAGACACTGTTGTTGCTCATTTTGTTGATCCTACTGTTCTCCAGCACCTCTTAGCAGAACATTATCAGATAATCTTTGTCCACAAAACAACTTATTTTCTAATATCAGACTTACAGTGGCTATACTGTACTGTGAACAAGAAAGCATGTATCCAGCCTTGTACCTTAAAACACCTAACAGGACCACTGAAAGGCACTGTACATTTTCCTGGCAACCTAAATGCCAAGCCAGAAATTGACCTTTTTTAACTGCTCTCCCCTGTCAACCCAGCAAATGATGTGGGCAGGAAAACAGTACTGTGATTAATGTCCACCTGTAATCCTTATGGCAGCAATGCTGGGAAGCCCCACAGTGGTCCTGCAAAACCTGCACACTGTACAACCTCTCTCCATCCAGAGAGCTTGTGTAATCAAAGAGAAGTGACTCCCTTTGCCCAAGGTCTCTCTACTGCAAATATAGATCAACACAGCCATGTCCACAGGCAGACAAAAAAAAAAAACATCACTCTGCCTATGCTCAGGACATCTTGGAAACCACGTTGGTATGGTTTATAAGTTCTGTTACAACACAGGATACGAACATAGTAAATATGTGGGCAGAGCGAGCTATAACACACCTAGATGTAGACATTCCCACAGATGGTGAGCTGAAATACCTCTGCGAACTCTTTCAGGCTCCTCACACACACACAAGCCTTATCTCCTGAGACACAGAAGCAATCAGACACCTGGCAACAACTTTCAACACCCTTCAAGCCAGATCCTATTAAAACCAGCAAGTAAGAGATGAAAGGCTGTAGCTCGCCCTACCAGTCACACTTACAGGGCTCTTAAACATTTATGGTATCTAATGTCGCTGCTGTAGAAATTCCACAAGCTTAGACAATACTTAACATCACAGGATACATTTATACTTCCATTCAATTGTTAGTACTACATAAGAGGATGCTTTTACTTTAATTTCTGTTCTGAGACCTTGAAAGACAAGCTTTCTCATCACCTGTTGGAAAAGGCCAAGTACAGAGGAAGATAGGTTTCCTTTAAGAGGAGAAATTACAGCCCCAGAGTGAGACCTGGGCCCTGTGAAAAGCCATGGTAACATTCATACTGAATACAAAGTCGGTATTTCCCTCTCTCTAACTCAATCCCCATTCCTGACTTCAAATCAACAATGAAGACTGTTTCATCAATCCACTTCTCTATTTATCATAAAGCATCCACGAAATGCATGTTTGCAGTTGCTGGGAGAAGGGTTAAATTCATGTGCAAAGATCCCCTTTGTCTGAAAATTAAGTTTTGTGGCAACAGATAGCGTTGTATCAAATTTGCAGTAAATCACTGGAAAAACGCCATACAGGGTGATTTATTATTATTATTATTACAGATGTAAATACACATTTAAAACCAGAAAATTGTGTGTAATCATGCCTTGCCAACATCCTTATAAAATCTGACAGCTAGTCAAACAGCTCTAATTGTGGACAGTGCCGAAGCAGTTCTACAGACCCTTAGAGCTTGAGGCCAGTGAAGATAACCATCTTGTCTGGCCTCCTGCACATCAGAGCCCTGCTAATTTCAGCCAGGAGATGCAATGACCCCGACAGGCCTATTTAATGAAAATAGGGACTTTAGGATTTTAAGAAACATTCA
Organism: Gallus gallus; assembly: GCF_016699485.2. Taxonomy (NCBI): domain Eukaryota; kingdom Metazoa; phylum Chordata; class Aves; order Galliformes; family Phasianidae; genus Gallus; species Gallus gallus. The sequence goes on along the minus strand of NC_052536.1, from coordinate 50,235,917 downwards.
CTTTTACTTCAACCCACAGGTCTTTCAAAGCCACAGTGCTTCTGAACAAATCGTATTTTTTCGAGGGCTATGAATAAAATATACAATCAAGCAGACAGCAACAGCACTTGAGGTGATGTAAATCCCAAGCTGACACACGCTGTTCTTTGCTGTTGTGCTAGCTTATATCAGTGAAGCCAGAAACCTCATTCCATATGATCAACTTGAGAAATCCTCATGGCTGACTCCAGGACTCCCAGCTTATGAGACAGCACCATCCCAAACACCGGCTGCGTCCTGGTAATCTTTGATTTACCCCTGCAGCTCTAGTCCCAGCGTAATCCATTATGCAGGATATGCTCAAAGATGTGTGTTTTACTTCACAAGGCTGATGCTGTGATTCACAGGAAAAACCGGTGCAGAAGGCACAGACTGGGACGTTACTGCTCCAGTTTCAATCAGCAAACACTCACTGAAATAAATTAACATCAGCATCCCATGGAAGTCCCCAAACGAGGATGTTAGGCAAGATTTGTTCAAGAACGCAGTCTCAGGAGCAATTCATCAGGAATCAGAAGTAAGCCAGAAAATAAATAAAATGAAAATGGGACCAGCTAGAATAACAAAGCAGCACAGCCAAGGCAGCATCCGCATGACAACCGGAGGCATCTCCAGAGCAATCAGAACAACTGTCCACAGATCCTGCCAATGAGCCAGATGCTGCTGCTGGAAGAAGGCTTGTGTTGACATAAACTCGGAGATGTGAGATGCTTAACGCTGAGAGCAATCAATCTTCACAACTACTATCTGGCTGCCAAGATTCACTATTATGCTGCAGATAGATGGAAACAGAACTTCATAAAACACATGCAGATTCTACATGACATCAAACTTCCCCCTCCTCCCTACTCCTCTGAAACATAACCGGCAGTCTGGGTGTAGCCACGAATGACCTGATGCTTTTCCTGAGTTAACAACAGAACCAGGAAAGAATATCGCCGGCTAACAGCTCGCTGTGCACACCCTGCCAAAAAGCCAATGAACTTATCATACTGTATAGGAAATGCCTATCTTCCACACCAATTAGTGACCCAGCAGTGATTGATTTTATAATCCCAAACTTTATTTACGAAGTAACTTCCTCTGGGACCAACTTTCCATTACCCAGCATGTGGAAAATTGCATACAGTCAGTGCACTATGAAAAATCAAGGAAAAATAAGTACTATTTAAACCCCAACTGTACCATACCTCCACATTCTTGCTTTCCTAAGGGAGATGCACTTTTGACAGTTACTTCCTTTCTCTGCCCTAACATCCTATCTCCACCATACACCGGCTGGGCTCTCAATCAAAACAGAAACAACAACAGGAACTAGCAGTTACTCATTACAATAGGATCAAAACATTTCTAGGCACTAGCGCTGTGCCAAGTCACTGTCCTTGAAGACCCTGCTGCAATCCACTTCTTCCCTCCCATATTGGACACCGTTACTGAAAGTGGCTCTGCTTCAATGTGAGGCACCAGGCATTAAAAATCCCAGCTTTTTAACCTGAATCCACTCAGGAGCAGGCAGCCACATCTCAGAACTGCAGGGCACAATGAAACCGGCCCGCAGAAAGGTGAGAAGATTAGCTGGCTAACAACACAGGCTGATATTTATCCTTAATTTTAATCAAGCTAACATTAGCTCCAGTCTATAAAACCAGAATTGCACTGCACACTAACTACCAGTGTAATCACAGCAACAGCACCACAATATGATTACTGGACGCTAATTATATCTTATAAAGAGTTAAAGACAATCAACTACATGTAATTGAGATTTATATACAGTTTTTCACTGACCTGGAAAGAGCTTCATACATTTATAAGTTCACGCTATTGCCAGAAACAAAGCGAACAGTTACATCTACATGACAAAATACACGAAGCACAAGAGCCAGATGTTGGGTCCTTTCATCAAGGAAGCAATTACTTAATTCCTGGGAAAAGATTTTCTCTCTCTTTATTCCTTCGATACATAATGGTGCTCATAAGAGATCCAGTCCTAGCTCCAGAGCCTGGCCTGGGTCTAAATCTACAGTGTTGCACAAGGATAAGAACCAAGGGTCTCCTCTTCCTGCCATGCAGACACTTCTGAGCAGTAAGAAGAGGGCAGTAGGAAGCATCCTCAGAACACATCCGCACCTCCTCATTCCATGCACTCCATCACAGCCCCCACAGTGGCTGCTAACAGAGACCGCGCTGCCTGCTGTGTCTCTCCAGGAAGGCTGGTCCTCAACAGATGTGCATTACAGGGATCACTGGGAAGCTGCCACCTCTCTCCATCACAGCTGTTGACCTCCAGCTCCATGAGGTCCCCTTGGTCATCAACCTAACAGCTCCTCACTACAAGCACTGCTGGGAGCTGCTTGTCTTCCTTCCCTGAGCCTTTTTTGCCAAACCCTACTGGCCCATTGTCCTCCCAGCTAACAGCAGCCATTGCCTCTAACAGTCGGACACCCAACAGCCACCATCAGCAGACACCCAAAAATGATCTGCTCTGACTCTGGAGCTGAAGGCAGAGCTATCTTGTCTCTCACCAGCCTCCATGCTTGGCTTTACACCAGAGTGCTTACAGAGGCAATGAAGATAAATATTTACACACTGGTCGCATTTGGAGGCCCAGCTGGATCTAGCTCCCTTGTGTCAAACTTGCAATTCTAAAATGTTTAATGAGTTTACCAAAATCACAAGTTACACACAGCTCTGCATGACAAGCCAGGCAGCAGTTTTGCAGACTACACTCCAGACAGTGAAGAAGCATGTCCCTCTACAAGGTTATTTTAATTTTGAGTCTGTTGCTAAAAAAAATAGCCAGATTCAGTGCAAAAATACCAAACACAATGTAAGCCACAACAGACAGAACCAGTTAATAAACAGACCCATTAACTAGGAAACATCCCTGCAGCATTGAAAACTTTGCAAAATATTCCAACGTACACCTGGTTATTGCTGCGACATCTGCTTCAGCTTTATGTATTTGTAAGTTGGACCAAAGAGAAAGATAACCAAGTTTACAGACATAATAAGACAAAAAAATGACAACATGTTACTGTTAACTGCTCATGAAAAATGGCATAAAGAACTCAAATAAAGCAAGAGCACTGCTCGCCATGTTTAAAAGTTATCACATTTTGTAATGAACCATATATAACCAAATGGTGCTTTTCCTAGTGCTGAAGAGGAGTAATTTTATTCCGAACTAAGGATCCCATCATAAAACAAGAGGAAATTCACAGTCTGAACAATCACAGTCGTGCTGAGAACATTTTTAGGCATATGGCAAATTTATAATGGTCATTGGGGATGAAGAGCTAAAATTCTGTTGCAGGCTCTGAATTCAAGACATTTCACATAAAACTGTATCTCAGGAAACAATAAATTGCTAACTGTGCAGCATCATAACATTACAGCAATATTCAGCACATGTAAATCTGACTGCCTCAAATATGAATTCTATTTTCCTTCCAAGGACCGATTTTATAAAGGGTTCAAATAAGACAAAACAGTTGTCTGTAGGCATCGTTAAGAGAAAACAAGTAAAATGAGATCCTCCTGAACTTCATACAATCTGAGTTCCCTCAGCATCACGCAGCTACAGTACGCGATGCAATGTTCCCAAGTAGATGCCCTGATTACTATTGTAAGTCTGTCATTTAAATAGTTCCTTCCTGTTTAAAATGCAGAAAGCCAAATGTGTTTTCCCACCGCTAAGCATTGTGTAAGACTCCTTTCTGTTCCAGCAAGCTGGCTGAAGATGGATGAGCTTCCAAACTGATATCATTTTTAATTATGCGTTTTTCTCTCATTACTAATTTCCTAAACATGCCTCTAATCTTGCAGTGAAATCTGAGTGCAGTAGGTGTATCCACATACATCATGCTCTAGAAAATTAATATGAGATAATGATCAGGACTGCCATCATAACATAACCTGAAACAAGCAAGATACACTAGAGGTGATACACGCTCAGACTCTGATCTCAAGTGTTTCTGGAAAGCAGCTGTTCGTGGATAGCTTCCCTCCCTCGCACATCTTGAAGCCAGAAATGCATTTATTCGGGTAGGGGGGAGGGAGATGCTTCCAGCACACATTGCAAAGCAGCCTCTCCTACACGCTTTCTACCAGGTAGTTACAAGCTTGGGATGCCCAATGCATATTCGCTCCTTCAATCTCTTACCCTAAATATTCTACCCAGGACCACCATTCCCATAAGGGTTCAATCATTGCTTGCTCCTCTACAGGTGATAAATGCAGGTGGCCCAGCTCCCTCTAACCACCAGGGAGGAGCTCCCTCCACCTGGGACAAGGTTTCCTGGTAAGATACCCTTTCCAAAAGCACAGGACAGCAGAAAGCACTGAAGGTAGCCCATGCACCGATCACAGGGGTGGGAAGGCACACGTCCCAAAAGGATCACACACGCATCTGCAACAGATGCACTTTCAAGCAAGCAATCGGGATTGTGTCCAGCACTATCAGCCTAAATCAGCCAACAGCTATTCAGTTCACACACAGGCTTGCTCTCATTCCTCAGTTATCTCTCACTGCCTGGAAGGCACTGCACAGGTTAACATGTTGCAGCATTATCACCATTGAACCAACAGAGAAAGATAGCAACTTCAGGAGGGGAAAAAGCCAAGGGTAACTATCACCGAGTTTTTTCCCAGCTAAACAAATTGCACACCAAATTCTTACAGGAGCAATGCTTTCAGCACACCAGCTGCCTTCTCTTCAGCTGATGCATCCCAAATAAAAGGGGCAAATCCTAAGGACTGTTCACAGTGGCTAACCTTTAAGAAATCAAATAAAGCAAAGCACGATGAATCACAAGTGTATAAATAAGCTTAAATCTTCCAAGTGGTCTTAAAATATGCCACAAGTATGACTCTGCCTACTTACTCAAAGAAAAGGCAATCACTGCTGTCTCATTCAAAAAAAATATATATATAAAGGTGCAGAGAAATCAGTGCTATAGCTGAAGCGTATGCACCAGAGTAATGCACATAAAAAATGATGCATATATAAGGAGCACCAGCTGGAGAGACCTGGCATACACACAGCAACTCACCAGCCCATAATCGCATGCTGAGAAAAATGCATATGCTAAATGGGTAAGTGCATCTAAAACTGTAATGCTAGTTGACTTGCCCTAGCCCCTAGGGAAGTCCGTAGCACAGACAGTGCCAGTAGGCTGGAGGCAGGATGTTTCACTGTACTCATGCTGCTACAGAATCTGGCTCAAGAAGAAGGAGAAAAAAAAAAAAAAAACATACACAATTTTATGTTTTAAGAATAAAACATTTAAAAAGATAAGTTACCCAAAAGTGCTACCGAATCTCATCCTGTTTTTCTACATACCAACCAAGATCAAAAGCTTTAAATCCAGCTTTGACTTCCTTGAAAACCTGATGTAGAAATTTGCCCTCCTATGAAAATGCTTCATGAAAACAAATACATCCCTCCTACTAAACTTCACTCGGCAAAAGGAAGGAAAAGCTGAGGGATGCCCTCGTTTTCCCCTTCCCACGGCTTCTGGAAAGGAACACGAAAAGCTACAAACCTGAGCACCACCAGAGCCTGGTTGCCTATCACACACCCATCACTGGAACTGGGGGCCTGCATTGGACTCATGAGAACACACGGTGCTGAGCAGCACAACGTAGCCCTCCACCTGCCACAGAAATCAACTGACCGCAGAAGGCAAGCCTTTAAAGGGACTTCACTGGGCTATGACTAGGCTCCCACTTCTTTTTAATTCTCATTTGCATTTGCTGACAACTCCTTTACAACCAGAGGGACGGGTTCTTCATAAGAAGCTGTTTCGGTGGCTGCAGCTCACGTCTTAATCCACAGACTGCAGCAGGTCAGATTATCTACACGTATCAAAGACAACATTGTGCTTTATAAGCTATTTTTCTGCCTCAGCAAGGAGTAAGCACGTTTTTATTTCTTACTATGTTTACCCATTACCTCACCAAGCAGCATTATTGTTAGTCTTTCTGAGGCTCTCCTAGAATAGGAACATATAAAACAGGATTTCCTCCAGCTCTGCATACCTACTTACTCCAGAGTCACTAATGACATAGGACTGGTTTGAACAAAGACTTAACATGAAATGAACATTCAAAAGAGCTGGGAACAAAAATATATCTGCCTAGAACACTGCATCTCTGCTTTGTCTTCAAAATAAAGCCAAGGAGGCACAAATCTGCTTTAAAGACCAGTTTTACTGTAAAGTTCTCATGAGATAAATGGAAGAACTGAACATTTGCATGTAGGATGTGTTGACATATCCCAATGGGTTCCAAATTAAATTTAATGTAGTCTTTACAAAACAGTCTTTTCTTTTGTACTGGAGATTAGAAGTAGCTTCACTGCCATCAGAAGATGGAAAGACAGACAAGATCCAAGTCCTGCACAAGTGGCCTCCAGAAACCTAAACCATGTGTTGTCTTCCATATGATTACAAGCGACAGCTGGAACATCCAAAGCTCTGAGATGTTAAAATATTTCCAACCGATATTTTAAAGAAAACTTCTGGATGTACATTTATAAGAAAAAATACAAGTAATATTGCCCAAACATTTGTAGAAATTGATTCCTCAGCTCATTACCACATTAGGGTTTTGGAAAGGGATGTTTATCACCATGACTCCTTCCCCTGATAGAATGTGGTTCCCGGCAGAGCCAGTGACACACTGTGACACATCCCGCATCCATCACGCCATGGGACGTGCCACTGATAGCCCCATGCTGAGAAGCAGCACACCCAGCTCTCTTCTGCATGGCCCCGTCATTCCTCAGACAAATGTCCTGTGGCTACTCAGGGATGTGCTTTCAGAAGGCACTCTGCAAGCACACCTCCCCTAAAAATTAACAGAAACTTGGAAGAATGTTACAGGCAAACAAGCAAACAAAAAAGCAAGCCAGAAGCTAAAGTCTGACCAATTGTATGCAGCCCTGTAAAGGGCCAGAGACACTAGGATGCAGGAAGAAGTAATCCAAAAGCTGCAAAGATAATGCTTGGGTTCTGTACTGAGCATCCAAAACTACCTTGGCAATCTCTTGAAGACCTCCATACCAGCGGTGCACTGAGAGCACAGGCAGGCAGTCAGGCAGGCTAGGAGAAGCACATGTGATGCAAGGATGCAGGAGAAACACTACTGCTCACATCAATGCTATCAGAGCCTCTCTGCCTGAGGATATTTCCTACCTCTACCTACAAACAGTGCTTCCAAGCCATTAAGTAAACATTCTTTGAAGATAATGAAGCTTATTCTAATCTCACAGTGGTGACACTCCTGCATTGTATTCAGCTGAGCTACAAGACTCCTGGGTAACTCCTCTGTAAAAAATCAGGATTACCTTAACTCTTTGCTCTCATGCAGACTTAAAGGATCTTGTCAAAGCATAGAAAGAGGCAGCTTTTTCACTCACCAGATCTACTTTTGTTGTTGTTGAATAATCGGAGACATTTTCAGCTCACTCCTTTAGATGTGGATAAGCTGTTTCTGTACCCTTATGCTTAATGAGACAACCTTCCATACCAGACCTCTCACTGCTTCCACAGGAAGCAGGACCACAGCCATTAGAAAGGAATCACAGAATGGCTTGAGTTGGAAGGGACCCCAAGGATCATCAAGTTCCAAATCCACCGCCACAGGCAGGGCCACCAACCTCCAGATCTGGTACTAGACCAGGCTGCCCAGGGCTCCAGCCATCCTGGTCTTGAACACCTCCAGGGATGGGGGATCCACAACCTTTCTGGGCAGCCTGTTCCAGCACCTCACCACTCCCTGTGTGAAGAACTTCCCCCTGACATCTAATCTAAGCCTTCCCTCTCCAAGCTTAAAACCATTCCCCCTTGTCCTGTCACTATCTAACCTTGTAAAAAGTTGATTTCTTTCCTGTTTACGATCCCCTTTCAAATACTGGAAGGAGAGCAGATGCCCAACACTGGCAAACAGGGCTGTTGTTCAAGTGGCAAGAAGAAAATCAGACCAAACTTGGACTAACAAGAGGAACTGAAATGTAAACTACAAAAATAAAACACAGAAAAGTAACAATATGCCAAAGTGTCATCTCAGACAATGCTTTTGTATTCTCACTTGTGTTCTCTTCCCAGGGTCAAGTGTTTACCGTTATTCTGCATTGCAGCTCTTTGCCTGTCTACGTTTCATTGCACCCAATCCTACAAGTGTCAAGTCCTATCACAGTAATGAAAAGTTCAGTGAGGGAGCTGGGGTGGGTCAGAAAAGCCAGCCCCGCATATAATACATCTTCCATGTTATCAAGAGACTTGGCAGTAGGATGCTGCAATCCAACTCAAATCTTATAGTACAAATCAGAGCTATTTTGCTCTTGGGCTACATGCACTTAAGAGAGGTCACGACCAGAATAATAAGGACATACACTACAAACTTGAGAAAAGGGGCTCAGATACCATAGTGCTGGTGCAGCATAAACTCTGTTCTTCAGGTGTCCTTGCTTTCTCAAAGGCAAGACCGCTACCCTCCTATTTCAGCTGCTTTCAAATGCCACAGGTTGGGCTGAATATCCATGCTCAGAGCCAGACCAAAGGCAAAAATCTTTTGGAAAGTCTGCATATTATCAGTCTGAGTTGTTTGCCTCGTAGATAAACTGCTGTTAGATTTGGACAAGCTATGCCTGAGTCGTACCAAACAGATCCTGGCACCGTCCCACCCTGCTCCTCAACACAGGTAATCATATTCCCACTGAAGGGAAAAATGAATAGGATGTGCTGTTCAAAAAGGACATAGAGAAATGAATTTGAAATACACACACTGATCCAACACTGTTTCGCTGGTGTAAATCGACAGAAAACACACAGAGCCAATAGGTTTCATTTTCCACCTGTTAACACAGGCTTCCAATTCCATTTCCAATAAATGAACCATGCTGCAAACTGTTGTGGGATGAGAATCCATTGCTGTATTTATCTGAAGACAGAAGTAAAGAGATCGGCTGCCAGATACAGGACTACATGTTGTTGAAGATGCTCTTCCTTAAACCTAACCATAGCTCTTCAAAGGGTTGCTAGCAAAGACGTGCCTACTTTTCACTGCCAAACAGCCACAGTAGAGCCAAAGAAGTCCATAAGCTGGGGCCAGGGTTCTGCTGCTTCTGAACAAACCAGCAAATGAGCACAAAGTCCATTCTTCCACAGAGAAAAGGGGAGAAACCCATTCATAGCCTGAGATTCACAAGTACAACATACTGGCTCAAGCAACTCTAAATCATGCAAATATTTTTTTACTCTTCGTGTGGGTCTGAAAATTTAAACTGGAATAAAAAGTAACTTCACCAGAGGTCAGTCGAGCAGCAGTAAGAATGCACAAGGTAGCAGGTTAAAGCATCTCACAGTTACAACAAGAGGGTAAGCATAAAATTCAGAAAAGGCCCTCAGGGATCCCAATGTAAGACATGAAGATGTAATTAAAAACCATAAATCCATCAAAAGAAAAATACGTAAACTTTAATGTATTAACTCATATTTTTCTTCCCCAACCACATTTGGGTTACTCTACGCTCCTTTGGAGCCTACAAATAAAAAATTAACAATACCAGAAGAAATATTTCTTAATATGTAATGATTAATAATAAATGATTTTTATTTTATTCTTCCAGGTAATTGCTTAAAGAAGCTCTCTTAGCAGACTGCTGAGACTCTGCATATTGTAAGTTACTTCAACTGTATCTTCTCTTTACAAAACCCACAAAAGGACAATATCTTACAGTGTTTCCACGCCTCTCAATCATCCACACAAAATTATCCCTGTGAGAGCTCGTTGGAGGAACGTCAAATACACTCTTTTCTTTGCAACAAAATCTTCAGCAGAAGACAGCAGAATGGCTCACTTCTGCATTCAGTTATACAAGCTACACTAACACATGAACACTTTAATTGGGGATTCTGAGTTTAACTTTGTATTTAATTACAAGCTACAGGCAAAACAGTTACAGGCCAAATCCTGGCCCATGTTTCACCCACAGCATGGTTTTCAAGACAGCTTACAAAAGCTTTGCAAATGCCCGTAGTCCATATTAAGGCTAAGAAACTGCCAAAGGCGGTACCTGGGACAAACCAGACCTCCCATCTGCACACCTAATGGAGAAAGGAGCACTGATGTTGCCCTGAAGTGACTGTCAAACACACCTCTGCCTCACTTCATCTTTCAAAGGCCATTACGGATCCCTACTACAGTTCTTATATATTTTGTAGCTTTTCATCACTGGTGACTGCTTCGTAAGGACTGGATGGTCCAGGCCAGGCAGGTATGGGAACATCACAATGCCCCCAGCAATAGGACATAAGCCTGGCGATTATGTGATGTCTACATAGATTCAGCTTGGTTTCCTCTCTGATTCACAAAGCTAGGTCTCAACAACACACACGTGTGTTCAGCAGAAAACTGATCCATTATCACAACACAGCCAACACTTCTCAAATAATACCTCAGTCCATTCAATTTTACTAAATCCAGGCCAAAACACCAACACAGTTCTGCTGCTCTAACAACACAACAAGAGCACAGCACTGGAAGAAGTTGGCATTCTCTTCACATTTATTCTAAGAACACTGAACATGGAAATCAACATCCCCCTCACCCTGGATGCCAGGGATTAGCTTACTCAACTATTTCCCTACCACTGTTTCAATCATTTGGATGCCAGGAGCTCTGGCATCACTGGTAAAGCGTTATCTGCTGAACGCAGGCCAAATCCATCCAACTTTTGCTGACTATTTATTGCAGCTGAAAATCATTTACTTTCACAAAACAGGCCATGAGGGGACGTGCCCAGTCTGGGCCAGTGCCGGGTTGCCCAGACCTCTCAGCAGTCTTGGCTTCTGGAGCCACTTCCACACTAGCATCTACCAAGGACTCCACAGACAGAGCACATTTATAAGGTTTGGCTCTTAGCCACTCTTCCTCCTGGGAAGCGTGCCATTGTTTGCTGTAGCCTGGCTGCAGCTGGGCAGTAGACACAAGCAGTTGCTTTAACGCCACACACTCCAGACTGTTTGGTACTATAGAGAGGGTCTGTTGTAACACCAGCATGTTTCATCCAGAGGCACTCAAAGAGAACCCAAATGCCACTGAGGGAAGAGCTGAATGCTCTAAGCAGGAGAGCCCAGCCCTTCTACAGTTGACCAAAAAGCAGTAAAGGAATTGAAACAAGGATGGCCAGATTTCCTGATCATACGAGCAACTTGTATGTTTTCATATTCCAGACAGCTGTTAAGACTGCCACATCCTTTTGTGGCCTTTCAGTGTTTAAAGGGAGCTTATAAACAAGACAGAGACCAATTTCTTACATGGTTTGATAGTAATAGGACAAGGCGTTAAGGGCTTTAAACTAAAGGAGAGAGATTTAGATTATATCTTAGGAGGAAACTCTTCACTCAGAGGGCAGTGAGGCCCTGGCACTGCTGCCCAAAGAGCTGTGGGTGCCCCATCCCTGGAGGTGCCCAAGGCCAGGCTGGATGGGGCCCTAGGCAGCCTGAGCTGGTAGGGGGCAGCCAGTCCACAGCAGGGGGCTGGAAATGGGTGGGCTTTAAGGTCCCTTCCAACCCAACTATTCCATGATCCCAGAGTTCCAGGAGCCAGCGTGCAGCCTGCAGGTGACAGCAGCTGCCAGTGACTGCTATGGGATGAGAATGGGATATGTACCACTAGGCCAGCATGGCGCTGCTCACCTCAGCCACCCCTGCAAGCTGACCTCCTCCAAACACCAAGCAGCATCACATGATGGACCATGGGCACAGCCACCACCTCTGAACTGCTCAGCAGTCAAGACTGAAAAAGCAGCAGGCAAACCATGAAAAAAACTTTTATTTGATAAAACTGCACACAAGCTGTAGGAAACTGCTGTACTCTGAGAATGGCAGCAGTGCTAGAAGGAATAAATACATGCTACCACAAACAATACGGTAAGAACAACACAAGGCAATAAAGAGAGTACAATGCAGACTGAGTACATCTAACTTCCCAGATGACTTAAAGCACAAAGCCAAACACTGCCCATTTGCAGTGTAATCAGCGCTGATCAATCTACACACACTGACAGCAACACAAACCACGCTGTAACAAGTTGCGTGTTGTGGTAAAGCAGGAAACGCATTTAAACATAATCTTCTGAAAGCTGTGAGAACTAGGACTAATACTTCACCGTAGCTGTTAGTGCTGAAAGCCAGTCAATGCCAAGCCTAGCCAGAAGTATCACATTTCAGAGCCGTACAGAACACTTCCCATCCTATTCACCCAGCAGTGCAAAATCCCTCAGCAATAGCCAGGGAAGATTTGCTAAGAGCTAAATGAAAATTGATCATTTTCCCACAGCTGCCCAGCATTTCAATCAGTGCTGTGCAGGTATTGACATATGGTAACGCTGGCCCAACCCCAGAAGAAGCTGAGAGCAGTCTGCCAAATTCCAGGAATGCTGATCAAAGACTGATTTTTAAGGCCTGACTCAGAAAGAAGGATAATTGTGTGCACCTAAGCCTTTTTTTTTTTTTTTTTTGTGATCAAGTGCTGAGATTCCGCTGATTCACCCTACATTTGAGTGATGCATCCAACAGTCAGACTGGTAGTGATGAAACAAACTTGCAACAATGGCATTACGCTGCCTAAAATAGGTGGGTTTATTTATACCAGCTAAACATTCTTTCTCCGGCATGAAAATGAACATCTGCCAGTTACGCCCTCAAAGTTCACGCAGCTTCAAAGCAAAGCGGTCAGTGCAAAGAACTATACAGCAGAAGCTTGCATTCACTTAAACTTATCCTACAGAATACATTGCTTCTGCAAAGAAACATTAGCCCCACCCTTGGCTTGGGATAACCATTTGAAGCCTCGCTCTTGGATTTCTGTACAAACTTATCTTTTTTTCCTCCATTTCAAACCAAAACATTTCAAATGAAAGCTAATAAGTAACACACTTTGGCACAAACTACAACAGAGGAAGGGGGGACCAAAGCCACTGGAGAGCCTCTGACTTACTGCAGGGACACACCCCATTTCCTCAAGGCAGCTTTCTGGTTTCATCACAGGGATCGCAGCACAGCCTGAAGATAAGCCCCTTTTAGATGCCATGGGTACTGCTTTAATCCACACTCCCTGAGCTGATCTGATACCTGATGCTTAAGCAGGCTCCACTTTGCCCGGACATCCTCCGCAGCACTTTCCACAGCCTCACCACTCCTTTCCAGGAGAACTGGCAATTTTCTTCACAGATTATCTGAAGTCTCCGGCTTTGTTTGCTGCTTTTGCTGCTGCACAGACCCCTGCCTCAAATCCCCCTGGGAGAGGTTCACAGTTGGTCCTCAGAATGCACTGGTTTCTGTGTTCCTGTGTTAGTATATATTTCTCCTTGTTACGTTATTATGGGAGCAGTCAGCCTGGCTGAGAACAGCAGGTGACGATGCTCAGTGCCATACCAGCCAACAGACAGAGTCCTCACCACAATTACCAAAAATGGACAAAAGATGGAAGAAATTTATCTCTGCTGGGCAAAGGAGAGGTTAAGCACATGGATATTAAGCAGCTTGTCCAAATTCACACATAAAGGCAGCGACAGGTCTAGGAGTTAAATTCATGACTTGCATCCCTACCCAGCGACTGAACAATTCCTTCAATGGCAAAGGCAGCAGCAGCAGACTCGATTCCCATAAAAGTAAGGTCCAAGTTACCTCCCATCAGGTACCCATTTAAAACACTACACAGAGCTAGCAGACACTTGTAAAAGAAGCCAGCCTGTTCCTGATCCAGTGCATGGCCAGTAGCACAGACAGAACTCACGCCTTCTTGAAGGTGCTTTCCATTAGTGGATATACTAGAAATGTAAGTACAGAACAGTTAATCCAGTGCTGCAGGTCTGAGGTCAGAGGCGAATTCAGACAAATCAAATTTCATAGATTTCCAGTACGTAAATACATAAATATATACATAAAAAGAAGATAGGATACTCTCAATTTTAGAGCAGCCTGCCACGCTTGCTGTGAATAACATCCAAACAGATGTATTTCATGAAAATGATCCAACTTTGACAAAGGTAACAGCATCATCAGAGAAAAGTCTTCCACAGGACAAACATGCAATTTCATATCGATTTTCCTCCTCTACACAGAGTGGAGCAAAGCCTCCACTCACTTGTCATAACAAGATGTTCATCGGCCAGATGAAAACCCAGCTGGTTCTTCCCTACAATCAGCATCTTCACAGTGGGAAATAGGATTTGGACCCACAAAGTGAAAGCCAACAGAATGGTTGAGCTTGGAAGGAACCTCTGGGTCCATCTGGTCCAACCCCTGTTCAAGGACGAACACCTAGAGGAGGTTGCCCCGGACCACATCCAGACAGCTCTTCATCACCTCTAGGGAGGGAGGCTCAGCTGTGAGGTACCTGCAGAAGGAAACCTAAGCAGCGACGTACACTTAGCAGACAATTCTGCTGTTGAGAAAGCCAAATCCCCCATTGGCTCCAGCCATTCCCTGGCACTGCCAGGCCCAGAGGAGCAGCCGCTATCAGCTGCTGTGGGCCATGGGAGAGGAGGATGACTGCTGCCTCCTGTAACCTCCCTGCAAACAAGCCAGAGGCTGGGATCACCGTAGGTGGAAACTCTTGGCAAAAACAATAAAGCAGCAACTACATATTTCAACAGGTTCAAAGTAACCTCAGATGTTAGCAGCAGATGCTCTTTTCCACCCCCTGGGATTTTGAAATGGTTTATGTGTTTCCTCCCTTTCCCCTAATAGGGCAGGGTGCTGAAGGCATTAGCCACAGCAATACTAATTACCCCCAGCTAGCTGGAGACCGCAGCACCTCCAGCTAATTGCACAACCCCTGCTCCCCCTCTGCAGATCCCCCAGCAAGAAGGTCTGTGGCCTCAGGCATCTCAACTGCAGGATAATCCTACTCACCTGTATTTTAAAAGGGCATGCTTGAAAATCCTAAATGTCTAAAGCGAACCCATTACAGTTAGTTTCCGCAGCCTATAGTATAGCATGGGGTCTGCTGCACAGACTGAAACAAGCAAATGGCTCGTGTCAACTAATCTGACATGGTGCTGTCACTAACCCTGTTATTAGACTGCACAGTACCTGCAATCTGCATCTGAGCTCGTAGCCCCAAGCACTCTGCAGCCAAGTCCCTGCAAGAGCCTCTCTTGCAAAACTAAATATTAAAAGTGCATCTCAAAAAATGCCCTGTACTTTCATATTTATTAACTGAGACTTTACTTTTCCACTTACGTAGTTTTTGAAATGTTAAATACAGAACATTTTAAGGTGCGCTCAGTGCTTGTAAAGAGTCCTGAAAACTCAATTACTCTGCAGAGGTATAAGACGCAGTTCTGCTACTCAGCATCCCTTATCCACGTCAACCTGGTTACATAAGGCCTCCTATGGAAAGAAAAACAGCCCTTTGGTTAGGGAGGACACCGAGACTGGCCAAGGCTCAGGTCTTTCAGCCTTCCCCTACAGCTTTGGAACCTGTCAAATGATCTGAAATAGAGGTGGGAGACTCAAAGCAAGTGCCCACAACTTCCAGACAACACAAAGAAACACCTGGGATCAGTACAGAGGCACAAAGAGAGCCAAGGAGGTGACTGATGCACTCATCCAACCAAACCATCCTTCCTGAGCTCTGCTGCTGGTGGAAATACACGGGGTTATTTAGCATGAGAAACCCACAGGGAAGTGCGTGCTGTTCCCAAAACTTTGTTCTTTGTTTCCTGTTTGAGTGATGCCATCAGCATCACACAGGTGTTCCCATGGATGTGGGAAGCAGCAGGTGTGGTGGGAGGCAGCCCGGCAGCATGCCTGAAGCCTCCTGGGACTCCCCTTCCTCAAGAGAGCAGGTTCCTCCAGCTCAACCCAAGTAATACAAACACCATGGGATGGAACACCTCTCCTCCAAGAACAAGCTAGGAGAGCTGAGGCTGTTCACCCTGGAGAAGGCTCTGGGGAGGGCTGAGAGTGTTTCAGTACCTAAAGGGGGGCTTTAAGGAGATGGACTCTTCAGCATGGTCTGTTGTGACAGGACAAGGGGAAATGGATAAAAACCAAGAGGAGGGGATTTAGACTGGGTGTAAGGAAGAAATTTTTTACAATAAGGGTGGTGAGGCACTGGCACAGGTTGCCCAGAGAGGTGGTGGGTGCCCCATCCCTCGAGACAGCCAAGGTCAGTCTGGATGGGGCTCTGAGCACCTGATGGAGCCGTGGATGTCCCTGCTAACTGCAGGGAGTTGGACTGGATGGCCTTTAAGGGTCTTCTGCAACTCAAACGATTCTACGAATTATTCTATGAACACAGAGAATGCTGAGGGCATGGTGAGCCAGAATCAAATGATTCACAGTTCATTAGCAGCCAAGGGCATGAGCTGTCCTGGTCACCAGCACTCCAGAGCAGGACTGGTGAAACACCTCTTTGTATCCAGCCATGGCATACCGGGTCAGCTGGGAGTACAGGGAACACAGGGCTCTATGTATCAGGAAAAGTACTCTCCATCCCAAGGGCACACACTGCTCCTTCATCTCCCAAACACTCCTGGAGCATTTCAGTGGTGCGCTCCATATAGCACGCAGTGCAGGTAATGCAACAGGGATCCCAACAGGGAAAAACAGCAGCTCCCAGAAAGTAGGACAGTGAGAACTCAGCTGAACTCACAGTAACGCAGAGCTCATGTCTTCCCATCCCATAGTGCCCGCACTGCACAGCACGAACTGCATGGGCTGGGGACAGATGAAACAGTGTCATCCTTGGGCTGGGAGGGACACAGTGCTCAGCTAACTGCTTCCAAAGAAAACTTCCTCTTGTCTTGGCCTCCTCTTGGTCCCGATGACAAACTCCTATTTCAGTAGAACTGGGTATGGTTCTTCCTCAGCTCAGTGTGCACCTCACACCATCCCTGCCTGTCCCTTCCCTGGGGGGCTCACCTCGTTCCCACACACACCTCTCTGGACACGACAGCTCGTTCGGGTTTACTGAGCAGGGGCGCCGTGCAAATTAATTAATTAGCACTTGATGAAGGACTGGGAAGATGATTTTAGTGCTAAGTATTATTATTACTAATTTAATCCGCAGCTCCATTCAGTCCTCAGCCTCTCTTGTGAAACTGCCAACAACGATGCCAATTAGCGGTAATTGTCGGGGTGGCTTTCGGGGCTCCTTGCCAGCCAGGCAGCGACCACCAAACCACCTCCCCAGGCTGCCAACAGCAGCAGCTTCCAGGCACACCCGGAGCCCCGGGAGCCCATTACAGCTCCCCACGGACACAGCCTGCGAGGCACATGCAAAACTTTTACTTCAGGATAAAATGAGGCACCTTTTCCTTTCTCCCTCTTTCTTTTCTCCTCCACTTGTTCAGTGCACGACCCAGCAACTGATGCTGCAACACCCCAGTGCCAATCTGTGGTACTTCCAGATTGAACTTGGCTTTTATTTTCCCCACCCTCCTCATCCTTGCTGATTCTGCTTTGCTCACGGCCTCACTGTGGCAGCAAACCGTAAAGACAGCAGCAGCAAAAAAAGAAGGGAATCGGCAGCGTGGGGTGCAATAAATCGGCTGTTTAGGAGAACTGCAAAGGAGTTTTAACGTAAGCAGAGAGGTCTATCTCTATATCATTTGTCAACAGAGATTTGGAGAACTTGAAAAAGCCCCAAACAGCGAACAGCATTCTGTAATCAATGCACATCATCTGAGCACCGAAACTTTGCATTATTTATATATTTTAAATAAGTCTAATTGGAAGGACAGCAACACACAAACGATGAATCACCGCCCTCCCAAGCAATTAGATCTGTTATCCCCGCAGACTGCAAACAGTGCCTTGGTTTTTTATTCTAATGTGAATTCAATCCCCTGTCAGCTGCCCCACGCAGAAGAATACAACTGCTCCCTTTCATCAGCACAGATATCAACAGCAGGAAACTGGCCCTTCTTTCATCTCCCAGGGCTCCCACCCACCTTTCCAAAGGGCTTTAAACCAGGTGTGGAAATCTTTCTCAACCTGTGCTGAAAGATCCCTTCACTGAGGCAGCAAAGGACAGGGCTGTGAGAGCAGCGTGCTCCCAGCAGCAGAGCCTCCTGCATTCGCTCCCCCGGGAGCTGCTTCCTCTGACAGTGCATTAGGAGAAACTCTTTGGCCCTTTACTGTATAGGCACGAAACTCAGGGAGAGGAGCTGCGTTTTCAGTTGTCTTGTTATGTAATTAAGAACGAAAGAAAGAAAGAAGGGGGGGGGGGGGGGGGGAACGCATGCTGCCTTTCTGGCACAAGCATTACAGCGTGCTCAGCCTGCCAGCTTATTGCATCAGATTCCCACTGCATGGCCAATGTGCTGCAGCTGAGCACCCCAAGCTCTGCTGGGTATCTCCCGCTATCTGCCGGGCAGAAGGCAGTGAGCGGGGTTGCTTGCTCCATCTTCCTAGCCTAGGAGCAGCTCAATGCCTGGGTGAGGGGTCTCTGAGCTTTCGGTTAAGGCTGAAGGTCTCGTGCATGCTGGAAAACTTAGTTTTAAAAGACCCCAAGTATCAGTATGCTGCTCGCCCAGTAACCCCCACGTACCCGTGACTCCGTGACTAAGCCTGTCAAGGTTCCAGCACTGTGATAATGACTCTGTTATTACTTTCTTAGGCACGCTGCAGAAAAGCGGGATTCACTCATTCATTCACCCGTCATCGAGTGCTTATGAAGGACCGGAGGGAAAGGACCACACAGACACAGCCCTTTGCTCCCCACACACCTGGCCAGCTCCTTCCCCACCCCGCTCATCCCATCAGGGATGGGTCCCACCGCAGTGATGGGAATTGGGTTGCGTGCACCCTTCTCCAGCCCTATCGCATGCATCTCACAATAGGAATTAAGCCATCCCATAAAACAAAAGGTCTGAAGATGCTGATCCGAGACCTTTACACCGCAGAAGAGGAGCTCATATTGATCCAGTTGGTCAGCACAGGGACTCCTGTTGATTTCAGAGGGTTTTGGGCCAGGCCTGAGAACGCAAACCTCGCTGACACTGCTCCACAATGCACTTCCAAACAAAACTATATTTAGATTCAATGGGAATGCTGTAGATCATACAGGAACTCTTTGAATGAAAATGAAGGTCAATAGGGTTTGGCTTCCTCTTCAGACCCTCCCCCTCCCCTCCCCCCCCCCATTCTTGCAGCCATCCAGATAAGCATTGTTTAGAAAACAATACCTCTCTGCCAAACGTTATCAAAAACCCAACACGGGTTTTTGGTGCCCTGAAACAGAACCTCGGGGTCTTCTACTGCGTTTTGCCCCATCACTGAACTCCAAGGGTCTCCCCAGGTCTCAAGGCTCAGCGTGAAGGTTTTTCCACCTGTATCAAGCTTTGTTTCACACAGTTACTTAAGGAAGAGAGACCAGAAGCAACGATAAAGATCTCTGATAGACAGAAACACAGAAGGAAGAGCAGTGCACATCTGGGCACCTCTGGAGCGCTCGTGCACTTTATCCACTCACTACCAGAGTCACCGAGAGGTGCAAACTCAAGGGAAACCACCCCGAGTGACTCCGGGACCTCAGGAACCTGAGGGAAACCCGAGGAGCACCAGGCAGAGAGAGCCCCCCAAAGCTCCGCTCCGGCTTCCTCCCGGCCACCACCGCGGGTGGATGTATATGGGGGGCACGGTGGGGTGTCAGCCGCGTTTCAAGTCCCCCTCGGGAGGAGGAGCCGAGCTGAACCCCCCGGTAGCTTCGGTGCGCTCCCACAAACGGGGCAGTGCGGAGAAAGCCCGGTCCCACCGCTCCCCGTGCCCAGGCAGCCCTCGCTGAGCCGCCCCGCTGCCCCCGTCAAAGTCACTTCTTATTTCAGTTTCTTTATCCCGGCAGCCGACGGCGGTACCCGCGCAGAGAGCACGCAGCGGCACTTTCCTTTCCGATAAACCAACGCCTGCAAACCCTGAAACTTTCGCAGCACCCTCCCGCTTCGCAAAGCGCCCGGGGTGCCATATCCGCGGGGCGCACACCTGCACGCCCCGGGGCCGAGCCTGACCCCTCCCTTCTCTCCCCTCCCGGAGCCGGCAGCCCCCACTTACCGGCGGGGCGTTGGGCGGGCAGCCTCCTGCAGCCAACCTGGCCGCCTGCCTCCTCAGCTCGGCCAGCTGCGCCTGGCAGCTCCGGCACCAGCCACCGGCCGCCGCCCGCTCCAGCGGCCGCGCTTCGCTCCCGACGGCGGCGGACCCCGCTCCTTCGGGCGGCGGGCGGCGGGCGCAGCGCTCCTCCTCGGGGGCGGCGGAGGAGGCGGCGGACGGGGGTTTTTTCCGAGGGGAGAGCTCCCGCCCCGCGCTCCCCTCCGCCACCTGCGGAGAGAGCAAAGAGAGCCTCAGCGCCGAGCATCGCGGAAAGCTCGGCACCACTCCCACCCACCTCAGCCACCCGCCCCGCGGGGGGGAAAATAAATAAATAAATGCGCGGCAAAAATGAAATAAATAAATAAAGTTATCAGACCAGGGAAAAAAAAAAAAAAAAAAAAACCCACGCGCGGGCAGCAGCGCTCCCACGACTCACCCCCTCAGCCCGGGCTTCGAGCCCCGGCCCCCTCCTCCCGGTCACCGCGCTCATGTTGGAGGGTGGGGGACGCGGCCCCGCTCCGCTACTGCGGGCGGCGCGGTGCCCGGCGGTGCGAGGAGCCCATGGTGGGCAGAGGGAGAGGCGGGGGTCGGCGCTAGGTGATGCTGCCTCCCATGCTGCGGACGGAGCGAAGTTTGGGTCGGGAGAGGGAGGCGGAGTGAGCTCCCCACGGCGGCACGGAGAAGGAGCCGGAGCACGTCGGAAAAAAGCTGCAAAAGTGCTCTCCGGGCAGGGGAGGAGGGGCCGGGCCGGGCCGGGCGGGGTGGGGTGGGGTGGGGTAAGCGGGGCGGGCTGGGTTTGGAAGGTGAGGGGGTGCCGTTTTCATAGCGGCCCTACGGGACAGTCCCAAACCGCTGTGCTCGGGGCGTTGTGCGCTGACAGCCCCGAGTTCCGCAGGAGCGGGGCGAAAGGGACGGGGTGCCGTGCGGCTGCCGCATCGGGGCACCCCGCGGGCATCGGGGCAAACGGGTCTCGGGGGCGCTGGGAAGGTCCCGTCGCTCCTCTGCAGGTGCCGGGGTTGCCCCCCACTTCCACCGTATCCGCCCTCCCCGGGCCGGCTCCGCAACCGCGATGTTGCTACGCGCGACTGTTGACCCGACAGATGGGGAAATTAACGCTCGCAGCTAATTGTCTACTTGGCTGCCGCTCCGGCTCGTGTATTTAGCACTTTTTTTTTTTTCTCTCCTTCAAGTTTTTCTCCCCCAGAGAGAGCCACAGGCGCCGCCGTCTCCCACTCCTCCCCCCTCCCGCAGTCCGGTCCCGCTGCCCCACGGCGGCGGCGCGGTGCTGCCCGCGGAGCGCGGGGAGAAAGCCGGGACGGGCGGGCGCTCTGCGGGGCTGAGTCCCTCCCCGGCTCCGCCGTCGCTGTGGCTATGGCGCCACCTTCCGGCCGCGGCGCGGCACCGCACTGCCGAGCTCGGCTCCCGGTTCGACCCCGGCAACGCGCGGTGGGACCGGTGCAGAGCATTGCGCTGCGGGGAGCAGCGCCCGGCACGGGGTGCTGGGGGAGAAACGTGCAGGGCTACGCATTAATTCCTCCCTCCCCAAAAGACATCCTCAACGCTTTCCCATCAGACACGTTCTTCACCGCTTAAACTTTCCCGACCACGTGTCTGAAGAGCCCCCCTCCAAAAAATATCACTGGGTGCCTGCCCCCCGGGGGCTGGGGCGGCCGCGTTCGCCCCCGGCACAGCTCTGCGATACCCGCGCACCGCTGCCCAGAGCCGCAACAAAGTTTCGGGTATTTCGCGTGCCCGAATGCCTCCCGCAGAACGCTCCATCGGAAACGTTCTCGGGTTGGACGGGGGCGGTGCCCCCGCGCTTCTCCGCGCCGCTCCGCGGAGCCGCCCGCACTGTTCGTGGTGCTGAAAGCCCGCAGAGCCGCCAACTTCGCTCCGCTGGAAGTTTGCCGTCGCCCCAACCCCCGCCCCCCCCCCCGCCCCGGACGAGGTGCCCTCACCTTGGCTTTGCGCCTCAGGAGGTGGCTGGTGAAGCCGAAGATGATGTCCGAGTCCAAACACAGAGCGCCGATCTCCAGCAGCCCGGGGCTTCTCCTCGGGGCGGTTGACGCGTCCGGAGGTTTGGGAAAAGCCATAGTTTGAGGGTAGGAGATATCCGGCTCCTGGGGAGGAGGCGATGTGTTTGGATGCAGAAAGAGTGGGGGGTGGCGAGGGGGAAGGAGAAAAAAAAAAAAAAAGAATGAAAGAAAGAAAAGAAACAAGAAAGAAAGAAAAGAAACAAGAAAAACAGCCAACACCCCTCAACTCACCCTTTAAAAAAGAAAAAAAAAAAAAAAAAGCCAAACGCGGGTGCGTTACTCCTTCATCCGAGAGGATGCGGGCTGAGGGAGCGCAGCCGGGCACCTCCCTGCCTCTCCCCGCCGCTCTCCCCCCGCTGTACAACCCTCCTCCCCCCCGGCGCACCTTTGCCTGACGAGCGCGGAGCTGCGCCCCGCTCAGCGGCCCGCCGGCACCGCGCTGGGTGCGCGGGGCGGGCAGCGAGCCGCTCCGCCGCCGGCCGCCATCAGTTCCCCGCGCCCGCTGGCCCCGAGCCCGCGCCGAGAGCCGCCTGCCGGCCCCGTCCGCGCGGGGGGGGGGCTCAGGGTGGCGGGTCTGTGTGCTTTTTCTCCCTCCTCCTTCTCCTCCTCTTCCTCCTCCTCCGGGATAAGGGCAAGGAGGGGAGAGCTGCCAGTGAGGGCAGCTTAGGAGGGGGAAAGATGCACACGCACGAAAAAAAAAAGGGGGGGGGGGGGGGGGAAGAAAAAAAAGAGAGAAATAAAAAAGGAGGAAAAAAGGGGGGGGGAGGGAAGAAGACGAAAAGACGGTGGAAAACAAAAATAAGGGGAAAAAAGAAAAGGGAAGAAAAAGAAGAAAAGATCGTGAAGAAAAAGAATAAAGAAAAAAGAAGGAAAAAAGAGGGGAAATAAGAAAAAAAAAAGAGGAAAGGAATAAAGCAAAATTAAAGGGGGGGGGGGGGGGGAGGGAGGAAGAGGAGGGGGAAGGAAAGCCCGAGGGAGCTCTGGGCTGGGCCTTTCACCCCTCTAGAAAGCTATAAATATAAGAGAGCTCCTCACCTGGGGGAGGGCGAGGCCCCACGGCTGCCACTGGGGCATCACAGCCCCGGCCGCACCTCCTTCCCCTCTCCCCCCCCCACCCCCCGGCTGCCCTACGCACAGGGTCCCCACGCAGGTCCCAGCCCGGGGCCGAGCGTTTGCCTCGGGGGTGGCTCAGGACCCAGCGGGGTACCCGCCCCCCGGAGGGGGCACGCTCCGCTCAGCGCGTTAATCCCTTTCTGTGTACTTTGCCGCTGAACAAATAACTCACGTCCTGACAAAGGCATTATCCCGCTGCATAGTGACGGCAGTGAAAGTCAGATCAATCGTCTGTTTAGCCGGGTCTCCGGGGGGCTGGTGCCGGCCCGTGCCCGGTTCCCGCTGTCACTGCCTCGGGGCGAGCCCAGGGCTGGGACCGGAATGTCGGGGTGGAGACAGAGGAACACGGAGAGGATCGTAGATGCACAGATTGGCTTCGTTTGGAAGGGACCCTTAAGGATGTTTGAATTTCAACCCCCTGCTGTGGGCTGGCTGCCCCCCATCAGCTCAGGCTGCCCAGGACCCCATCCAGCCTGGCCTTGGGCACCTCCAGGGATGGGGCACCCACAGCTCTCTGGGCGGCAGTGCCAGGGCCTCACCACCCTCTGATAAAGAATTTCTGGTCTCCTCTCTTAGTTTAAAGACATTTCCCCTCGTCCTATAAGAAGAGAAGAATTGAAGTCTCTATGGCTACAAAAGGACACCTTGTCTTTTTTTCACTCCAAATTTACCACGTTCTCTGTTCTGGGGTTCCAGCCCCCGCATCAGACAAGGAAGAGGGCTCAGTAGGCAGCTTTGTGCAGTGGAGGTGGAACCCAGGTGTCCCAGGCAGGCACAGGAGGGTCCTGGGGTGGAGGGAAGGGAGAGAGAGGCAGTGAAGTGAGATGCTTATGGCAAAGGGGTACAGATGTCTCCAGCTTCCTTACTGCCTCCCTTTCTGATATAGACACTTCAGACTAGTGTCAGGACATCAGCTGGGCCCTGAACCCACCTGGGATAAGTTCTGCAGGGACACAGGGACACTGTCCCACCTTGTGCAGCCTCCTGCCACAGACCAGCCCTATCCCTGCTTCCTGCCTTGCTGAGCGAAGTCTCCTCCCACCCCTCAGCTCCACTATTCTGCCCCATGCAGGTGGGATATGTCCCCACCCCTGACACGTACCAAACCTGAAAGGTGTCACATCACCAAGGTGCTGGGAAGTGGAAGGTAGAAGGAAAAACAATTCAAGCATAATGGACATCAACTGTCCAGATAAAGCACCGCACGCAAGGTATAAATGGACCTATCACCAGAACCCAAAGCAACACATGCCATTTACTGTTCATTGTGGAAAGAGGCTGGGAAACTTCCAAGAACAGATAAAACTAAGGCTCACTGCTTGCTTTGGAGGCATCTGCCCCCATTGCCCACATCTATAGCCCATGGTGAGTTTAAACATTCACCCCATGCCGGACGGGCCCCAGGAGGAACTGGGATCTTCTGTGCCCCTTGCCCTCTTGCCCATGAGCTCTGCCTTTCCCACCCTGCCCTGACCCTACTCCCCAACTCTGTGCAATGACCCCAGGAAGGTTTGGGTCTTAGACAGGCACTGAGCATCAGGCACCAATAGTCCGTGTGCAGCTCAAACTCACCCCTAATGTGGGGGTGTCTCTCTTCAGTTACCCCTAAAAAGGGGAAAATTACCTCAGCCTGCTGCCTTCAGGTGTCCTGCCAGCTGAAGCAAAAGTTATTAGCTTTTATTCAAGGCAGCTAAAGTAAAACATCAGCAGGGTGACAGTACATAATAATGGACTAGATAAAGTCCATTTTTCTTGGCCCTCTGAAAGCGATCTCCAAGCATTAAAACAGGTCTCTTAATAAATACCTTATCTCCCTGACACAGAGCCCTGGCTGAAGATAACCAGACAGCCATTACCCTACCTCTAAAATGACCTATTTCCATCAGGGCCACTTCAAACGGGCTCCTCTTTAGAGACCCCTCCCCAAAGTAGGCAGGGAAGGCATGAAGCCCCTGAGTTGGGGGAGCCAAGAAGAGCCAGGGACCCCATTCCCACCTCCAGGCAGGGTGGGGGACACTGCATTGCAGTGCATCCCCATCCCCCCAGATAAATCACCATGGGGTGAGGCATTCTCTTTGTGAGCCAAAATCTCAAATCCTCCCACTACACCTGCACTGGGACAGGCAGTGCTGGGGTCCCACAGTCCCACTGCCCTGGGCCAGCCAGGGAGATGCTGAGCAGAAGAGTGGGGCTAGAGCAGGCAGTTGAATCCCAGTGGTGGAAAAACCCTGCTCATCCCAATGTGAGCATCCCAGGCTGCATGGTGCTGCCGCACAGGTTGCACAGGACTCGTTCATTAAGGTACCATACAGGTGATAGTGGATTTATTAAGTATATTGCTGTGATTTCACATTTAATTTACTAAGAATACAATGGTTTGGGCTAGAGGACCCAAGGGAAATCTAGGCAACAGTGAGCAAAAATCCATGAAATTCAATGTAGCACACTAATCATGGAGGCATTATAGTATTAATTGCTATAATGATATACTTCTAATCCTATCTTACACCATGCCACATAATTTCATTGGGTAAGAGAGGAAAGGAATTAAATTTAGTTCGATACAGGCAAGCGTGTAACTTAATAGAGTAGTTTGACTCCTGCACACTCATGGGTTTAGGGCTAATGTCACGCAATGCGTGCCGCGGCAGGGAAGGACAGCACGAGACTTCTGATGCCCTCCCGGAAACCTAGAAGCAATGAGGAAAAGTGCTAGAATTCTGCTTTTCAAGAGGCAACCCAGCCATATAGAGGATAATTAGAATTCGTTGTAAAGATGATTTATCATGTCTATCATTGTGCTTGAAAAGGCGAGGTCACCCATGAATGCTGATGAAATTTCAAAGATCTGCTCCCCAAGGACTTTTTGCATCTGCTGCCCTCTGAGATGGGGAAATAGCCCAGGGCAAGCTTCTCATTAATACCACAGGAAAATATAAGCATTTTGTCAGACCTAACATTTTTCTTCGGTATGATACCTGACACGATTAGACCTTTAAATAACGTGGTAATAGGGCTCACTTTCAGGTTCACGGACTTGGCTTCCCCCCAGGTTTCGCTGGGTAGCAGCACCCGGCCCAGCCCCACTCAGCCCCAAACAAATGCAGCATGGGGTGGGCGGAGGTGGGAAAGCCGCTTTTGATCTTGTTTGTGTAATATGCAAACGAACATCAATGTGAGGGAAAGGGGGGGCGGCAGAGAAAGGAAAGCAGAGCAGGAATAGCCCTATGTGCTGCAACACCAGAGAGCTCATGAACAGCCAAAGAAAACATCATTTGGAAAACACGATAAATTAGTGGGACTTAAAAGACAACAATAGCAGGCACTGCCTGATTTAGAGGCTGCACTGAGGAAACCCTACAGAGCCCACCCTGATGCCCTGGGATCAGCCCCGCTGCCCCGGGCAGGTTCCCTGCAGGGCGCTGCAGGTTTCGAGGCGTTCACCAGGCACTGCCCGCCCAGGGCTGCGTGGAGGGCTTTTGTTTGTTTGCTGTTTGCTTGGCCTCACCTTTATTTTCATCGGGTCTGCTAGGTGGGATTGATTTGTGGGGTAGGCAGTAAAGACCATAAAGGGAAACTTCAGCCCTCACAGCCTGAGGAGAAAATAATGATCGTATCTGTGAAACTAACATGAAAAGCCAACACATCCCACTCAACCCTTGTACGTGTTCAGATGCTGATGTGGCTGCTGCCACCCTGGGGACATGGGGGTGGACACCCCTGGTGTTCTGGGGGGCTCCCAAAGAATCCTTCCCAGCTGCCCCCAACCACTCCTTGAGGGCTCCACAGGACAGGGTGGGACATACGGGCACCAGATGGGCCTGGAAAGGACAGAAAACGGGAGAAGAGAGGACAAATTCACTCCTGAGGCAGATTTCCACTCTGTCTCCAGGAGGAGAGGGGCTTGCCAACTCAGTCCTGCTTTCCTCTCCCTCTGCACACAGATATTTCCCTGTGATGCTCAGGCTCTTCCCCCTGCTCACTGCCACTTCCTTTCCACTCCCACAGTCCCGGAGGGGCCCAGTCTGGCCTCCAGGATACTTTCTAGTTTCCAGTTTTTATCAGAGGGCTCCCTGTCCCTGCAAGACTGCCTCCCATCTGTACTTGAGGCAGTTCAGGCACAGAGCAGATTCCATGAGCCTGCAGCAAAGCAGGGACTTCAGCAAGCCCTGAGTCACAACTTGCCTGTTGGGCTGTGCTGGGTAAAACAACCTGATGCAGGGGCTCTGCTGAGCCTGCCTGAGCCTGGAGGCTTGGAGCTGATCTCAGGCCCAGCTCTGGCTCAGGCCCCTGCCTCCCTGTGACCTCGCTCTCCAAGAGGAGATCAGAACTCTTTCTGTAAACAACCTGTGAAGGTCAGGGGAAGGAAGCCTGACACCATTTAATGAGAGACAGTTGCAGATAATCTTTTGCTCAGTTGCCCGTGTCTGCGAGGCGTGGGGATCTCTGTCTTCCAGCTTTTTAATTTCCATTCTAATTTGCAAGTCATAAAGAGAGACAGTATGCAATCCATGGTCTCTTGCTTAATTCCTTGTCACCCTAATCATACCAGTTTAACCCTCACTAACTTGCCTGAGTGTTTCTCATGCAAAGCCCCAGCCACCCTCGCCTCCATGAAACATGTCCACCCAGTCACATTATAGTTCTGCTTGTGTTATGCATCTGTGCTTCTACTACTATTTCAGTGGCCTCTCTCTAGATATATTTAAGCCGCAGAATGTAAAACAATAATAATAACTCTGCCGCCTTTTAATGTTGGTTGGTCTTTAGGGGGCTGCGGATGGGGAGCAAGTCGAATCCGCGCACCGCTTCAGCACCACAGACAGCGCCCCCACACCGCCTCGCTGCCGGGCGGCTCCTACGGGGACAGCGGCTGGAGGAGTCGGGCCTCAGGGGGACAGCGACAGCCAAGAGATGTCCCGAGCGCGGATAGCCTTGTCCAAACGCTCCTTGATCTCCGACAGCCTGGGGCCATGAACACTGCCCTGGGGAGCCCACTCCTGTGGCCGACCACCCTCTGGTCAAGAATCTTTTCCTAACACCCAGCCTGATCCTCCCTTGATGCTGCTTTCTCACATCAGTGAAGTGAAACAGGATGATAAAGACTTATAGGGCAGAAATTTGGACTGAGGGGAGAATTCACGCACGGAGGGGGTCAAAGAGGGAAGGAAAAGCCCAGCCCTGGCTTCTAGCTCCCCTCTGCCCAGTGCAATGCACACAGAGGCATTCCCAAGGTCTCTCTCTACTTTGTGACAACCGACTCATTAAAAAGCAAACATCAAGTTCCCTGCAGCCTTTTTTTTTTTTTTTTCCCGTCAAAGATAAAGGAGCATCATACCATAAATTGAAAGGTTAGCTTTGCTGGCCACACAGAAACACTTACAGCTTTTGTGACTTGAGAATACAATATGAAAATTATACTGTAGAGAACAAAATCACCCAACATGCTCCAGAGAGTTTGGAGTGCACAGCTCATCTGATGCCTTGTCTTACTGGAAAGTTGCTGTTTTATTTCCTTCTCCTCAGTGAATCCTGAGGGTGTTTTTCCCACCAGTCCATTCAGAGCTCAGTGCCTTATTAATCCTTTAACGAAGCAGAAAGACTCCATTTTCTGAATTCAATATTTAAGCACACTTGATTGGAAAGAGCAAATTATACATCTCAACTAAAACAAGGCTGCTTTGTCAGTATGAGACAAAGAACAGAGCAGGTGACAGTTTCCCAACAGCCTAGAGGCTCTTTGAGAGCAGATTTCACTACCAGCAACAGAAAGAAACTTCTTGTCTCAGCAGTACTGCTGTTCTTAGGAACTGCACCAGAAGAGTTCGAATCCCAAACCTCAAGTAAACTCAAAACAAAGAGCATTTAGCAGCGCTGGAGGAGCAGCGCTTCCAGACCCGCAGCTCCCGGGCTGTGCTTTCCACTTTCGGCAGATGGCACTGCTCGGCCGGGAACTGCCCTGGGAGACCTCTTCCCAGAGGAGGGAACTCTTCTGTTGTTGCCTCTTTCAGAACCCAGACTGGAGAACTGAGAAGCACAAAAGAAGTCAGTTGCTATGAAGGCTTAAACTCCAGTGTATCAGGCAACGTATGGCACATTAGAAAAAGTCACAATAAAATACATATCAGAATAAACTACCAAACAGAGCATTAATGGCTTTCCTTTCGTTTTTGTTGTTTTTTTTTCCTCCCCTGCATGAGGGTGTTGAACAAAAGAAAACAAAAAAGTTTCAAAATCAAGTAGCTAGATCAACCAGTTCACGAAGGTTTTATTTTTCAGAAAGTCCTCATTTTCCAGTTTTTCAATGCTTGCACTGAAGCTGGCTACGTATTGTTTATTCTCTGTCCCGGGATATGAAAGATGAAGAGCTGAATCAGTGTCAGGGCGTTGACAGCTGAAGAAGGCAAAGCAGAATGAATGCAGTTTTCTGTGAAACAAGGGGGAAAAGGCATGTGGGAGCATCAGTATTGCACATGGAAAACATTGCTGGAGAGCCTATGACACAAAAAGTGATGACAGGTTCTTGCATAATACGACACTTAAAACTATATATGGTTCACAAAACTGGAAAAGCACTCCCTCTGTACCCACTCATACCCAGACATTTTCAGGCTACAAATACTTCCCTGGTGCATAAAGCTCACACATGCTTACCACCAAATACAACACATACCCTTGCACTTATATCTCTGAACCATCCTGAACCGGCAGGCAACAAACAGAGAAAAGGGACACATGGACCAGCTCCAACTACTGGGAAAGCAGATACTGTCTAGATAGAGCTGCAGGCAAAAAGTCATGGCAAAAAGATCATGAGCTCCAGGGCCTCTACTGCCTTTACCAGAGTTCTAGAAAGCCAAGCTGGAGGCTCCTGACCCTGCTAAAAGGTTGTCCTCTCATACAGGCACATCTCCCCCATAATGGTAGGGACAGCAAACTGGAGTCCCCAGTATGCTTCCTTGTAATGGCAGAAGGCACCTGGCCCATGTCATTATCTGTAGGACAATGAATCACACTGAATAGCTTAGAAGATCCAAGCCAGCTCTGCTGAACACACCAGGCCAAAACATTCCATCACATACCAGATGTGAATTGATCATTCAAACAAAGGAAAAACTTGTTGCCAGTGGGGGAGGGAAGAATTCAGAAAAATCAGAAGAAGAAACAGTAACTGGGAGGGACAATCTTCCTGATCCACTGATCTTGCTAACTAAACCTTTACTGGGACATACCTGGAAAAACAAGCAAAAGCTTTAAGTATCAAAGGTTATTTACCTCTTCTGTTGATCCTTCTGGCAGGTAGGACAGAAGGAAGAGGTCAGAGTGGAACAAGATTTTATAAACATAGGCAAGAAGATGGCACAATGCATTGGCTGCCAGTTCTCCTATGCCAGCTCTTCACCAGGCTGGTCATGCAGCAGGATATTCTAATTGCCGAGCCCCCATTTCTCCATGTCATGAACAGCAAGAGCCCCAACTCCTCTGGAGGCAGAGCAGCCATTCCTGCCCCACAAAAGCCTATTCTTAGTTTCTTAATGGGCCTTTCTCAGTTTCCAGTCAGGAATGCAGTCAAGAATAACCCCAGCTTATACAAGGCTTCATATACTCACTCCAGACTCTGAAGTCAACTAACTACACAGCCACATGGATGGTGACGGCATC
Source organism: Gallus gallus (assembly GCF_016699485.2). Classification (NCBI taxonomy): domain Eukaryota; kingdom Metazoa; phylum Chordata; class Aves; order Galliformes; family Phasianidae; genus Gallus; species Gallus gallus. The sequence continues at coordinate 50,204,959 of NC_052536.1, read as the reverse complement.
AGAAAAGTCCTCATCTATGCCACTTAAACTTATTTTTGCAAAGAGGAGAGCTTCCACGTCATTTAAAAAGCAGCCACTCAACTGGGAAACACAGTGATTGAACACACTTGATTGAAAGAGCCGAACTGCCAGGTTTAGAGTCTAATTCACAACCACATGGTTGTGAATCTGGTCAAACTTACACCAGATCAGACTTATGATGAGTACTACACTGCAAGTGGCAACACATCCATGTTCCTGGATGCCAACTGGCTGAAAGACGCAGTATCTTGCATGTTGACTATCTAGACCACTTACAGTTCAGTTTAGATTCAGATTGCGGAGCTAAGTTTACTATGAGGCTGGAAAGGCATGACTCTGCAAGACAGTGGCCTCTTCTGGAATATTAGGTGTTTAATACACAGTTTGCACATACATAAAAATTCAGTGCCTATTTTTAAAACAGTATGGTCACTCTTTTTTTCTTTAAAACCAGGAAAAATATGTTTGTATTTACTAGGAAAAGAAAAATAGGGAGGGGAGATGCAAACAACATTATTATATGTGATGAATCTCCTGTTTATTTTAGAGTCTCTGGAAATTGCCTTATTATTTTCAATTGAACCACATGTCTTTGTAAAAGATGTGTTCCACTCCAAACCATAAATATGCCAGGGACATCCTATTAGATGTGTTATGCAAGAGGGAAAACTAGCTTATCCAAAAGCATTCATGGTGCCTACAGATTTGCACTTACTGTAAGCCTGTCCTCTACACTCCCTCTACAGCAAGAGAGATACTGCCCTCACTAGTTCTCTGTCCTCTCTCTGGAGATGCCTGAAAGATAAGCCTCTCACAAATGCTGCCTAAAATTAGTGTCATGTGAATATCCTCTTCTGTTCTCACAAACTTTGAGTCTGTGAAAACAATAAAGCACTATTCTTTAATTTGACATGAGCACAAAACTGTCTTTTACAATTCTACATCTGAATCTAATTAGATGGAGCCTGCACTGCCACCACCTCAACCTTCAGGATCTGTGGGTGCACTGTAGAGGTATGAAGACAACAGCAGTCCTCAAAGAAATGTGCATGGTTGCCAAACCCACATCAGCCCGTGAAAATGTTCAGGGTGAATACATCCTGGCAAGGTGAGTTCACAAACACACTGCAGTGAGTGGAAGGAACATACTGGAATATGTTTGACATTCTCTTTCTGTTACTAAATCATCATTTAGATCCCTGTCCATCAACAGGGAGATAAGAGACACTGCACAGGGAAAGACTGCATGCAAAGATCCTCTTCTGATTATTCCAGATTTGCCCTTGCCTGGAATCACATGTTTGTGAATTCTCCCTCCCTAAGCAACAGAGGCATCTTTTAGATCAGGGAGCCACTTTTCAGACCTCTTCCTTCCATAACTCAAACTGCCTTCTCAACAGCTTACCAAAAGTAGTTTTTTTCCATATACCAGTGCAGTTTCACAAGCCTTCTGACCTGGAAATAAGATTAACAACGCATGGGTTAGGCCAGACAGCATTTGGGATTGGGAAATCTCTGGTTTCACCTGAAGTGGCAAAGGCACAGATCACTGTAGCAGTATAAGTAGCTTCTATTTGCTTATTCTATTCCACCCTTGTAAACAAATAAATTGGAGTTTCTCTGGTCTTATGCCCACGTGAAAGAGAAAAGACTTGGCTTTCTATCTGGATGTCATATTAATGGAGAACATCTTTACTGGTTTATTACAATGCAATATTGCCGATTTCAAGCATTAAGAAAATAAGGAGGCATAATGAATTACTCATCCCCACCCTACAACAAAAATCACAAGAGGAAAAGAAAAAAGGGCTTTGATTCCATTTGTTTACCAGTTTCTGAGCACTGCTGGTGCCATCAGATTACTATTCCAAGCCCTTCTACCACAATGAGAGCTAGTAACTGTCTTAAGATTTACAGTTATGTTTAAGTCAGTCACACAAATCTTGAAGATGAATATTTAAGGAGAAAAAAAAAATCTAGCAAAACAGGCTAACAAGGAAGCAACTAAGAAGGGATTTGGGATAGAGCTTCCAGAGCCATCAACATTGAACAGATTCAGAAGGGTCGCAAGGCTGTATGACCCAGGAAATCTGATACATTCATTACACCAGATTAAAACTGCCTGCATAAACAAGTACTTTATATACTACATGTCATATGTTAATCCAGATCAACTATACACAGTGTTCCTGACAAAACCTGCTCCGGATGGCCCTGCTTGAGCAGGGGTTGGACTAGAAGAATGCCCCAGAGGTCCCTTTCAACTTCAATCACCATTCTCACCAAAACTAAAAAAACAAAACAAAACAAAAAAAAACCTAAAAAAAAAAAAAAAAGAACAGTACAGACTTTTGGTTTGAGTCAGTTCTCTTGGTTCTGATTTCTTATGAAGTCAGGCAAAAAAAAAAAAAACCCAACACCCTATTGGCAAAAATTGCTGTGTAAAACTCATGAGATGTGGTAACTAAACGTTATTATAAATTTATTTCATCCTGACACCAAAACCAACTCTACAGCTGTTTTATGATAGCGTGAAGGTTAAACTACTACAGAACAAGCACTCCTGCATGCAGCTACTATAAAAGTGTCACTGAGTTATTTCTAATTTTAGTGCCCGTTGATCTAAAAATGCCTCCCGCTGCAATCCAGGAAGCAAGAAAAAAGATAAATCAAATAAAACTGGCAGTGGAGGAGCATGCATCTAACTCAAGAAGCTGAGCAGCTCTTTACAGAACCAGGACTGCAGGGAGACTCAGGAGGGGTTCAAGTCACTATAACCCACAAAGGAGAAGTCTATGGTCAATTTAGCGATGTTGCACCACTTCACAGCAAGCTGTGAGAAATGTGTACTTCTAGGGTGGAATTATTCTGCCTTCAGCCACCCACATCAAGATGGTGAGATGCTTGAGAGTGCCTGTTTGTCTTCACTAACCACGAAGCTAGTACAGAAAACTAGGTATTTCATTTACATCTGGTCAGGTGAATCCTATTCAAGTGCCCCATAAAAGGTAAATCAGAAGGTTGCTGCCCCAACTTCAAATGCCATTACACCCTCGCCCTGAGACCCAAATTCAACACACACAAAAATGAGGGAAGAAACATGATCAAACAGTAGAAGTAACAAGCTTTCTGGACATGCCTGTAGAAAATAGTGCTCCCAAAAGACTTTTACTTGCACCTTTACCAGTACTCTCAGATACCAGTAAAAATATTATCTGAGCACTAGGGCTAAGAACACCAAAAAGATTATATGAAACCATGTAAGCTAAGGGGAGATGCAAATAACCAGTCTGTCAGATAGAAACAGAATAAATACCAGTTGGTGAAATGATCATCAGCACTCACCAGCTACCAGTATGAACTGCTGGAAATTGTGAAGTTTTACAATGAAAGTCATGCACATTCTGAAATTATGGGTTCTCCTAAACTTTTGCCAAGGAAAGGAAAGGGAATCAGAAACAAACCAACTAGCAAAAAATCATTTCTTCATAGTAATAAAGCAGAGACTTCGTCACCTCATTTATCTCACAGAGATGTCATTACTGCTGATATGGACAATTAACTGTATTTGGAAAAAACATTTTTCAAAAATTATCTGCAATTCTCCATCATCAGTTCTGAGTAAAAACCCAGTAGTAAGGAGAAACGATTTCCTCATTGGGGTAAGCTGGTATAGTTACAGAGAGATGAATGACCATACACCAATTTTACACAGGCTGAAAGCATGGCCATTGATTCACAGCTACGGGATGGGTTAATCTCCTCCTCCCCTCCAGTCACTCAAGTTTAGTCAGATCAGGTCTACATGTTTCTTCTGCTGGCAGTGAATCACAGAAGCATTAAGGTTGGAAAGACTCCTAAGATCGTCCAGTCCAACCATCAACTCATGCCTGTGACTGCCCTAGACCACGTCACTCAGTGCTACAATCTACCCTTTTCTTGAAGACCTCCAGGGTTGATGACATCGCCACCTCCCTGGGCAGCCTGTACCACCTCACCACTCATTCTGAGAATAAATGTTTCCTAATAACCAACCTGAACGTCCTCTGGTGCAACTTAAAGCCATTGCCTTTCATCCTCTTACTGTTACCTAGGAGAAGAAGCCAACCCCCACCTCACCACAACGTCCTTTCAGGGACCTGTAGAGCACAGTAATGTTTCCCCTTAGCCTCCTCTTCTCCAGACTAAACAAGTTCATTCAGCCCCTCCCCATAACGTGTTCCAGACCCTTCACCAGCTTTGTTACCCTCCTTTGGACATGCCTCAATATCTGGTTTCCCAACATGGAAATTGTGCAAATACCATTGCAAACACCATCCCAAAAGCTGAACAAGAACCTGAAAATGCTGAAGACTGGCACCTAGAATTCTTTCCTTTTTTGTTACTAGCTTTTCACAAAACAGCTCTTAGGCTGTTACCATTAAGGTCTTCTAGAGAAACGCCTGTTGATCAAGAACAAGAACTTCAGCCCGATACCCAGGGTGCCCCAATTCCATTATTACTCAGCAGCACCAAAACCTGTATCACTCCTACACAGAGAGGTGTTCTCCAGTAGATGACACAGAAAGAGCAAAGCTGAACACAACTTTGCCATTTCAAATGTGAATTTGATTTGAATGCATCTCTCACGAGGTGTTGCCACCCGGCTCTCTGACCAATCAGCAGCACATCCAACACACTCGCGTGTGTGTGCTGAAGCTGGAAGGCGCTGCCAGAGCATGAAGCAGCCTACAGAAAAGGGTGGGGAGGGAGGAATGCTCTGCTGCTTCCTGCTCTTGGGCACAGCACACAGGAGACTGGCTCCTTCGACCAGGGGACCAAAAGGTTTAACTCACCCCTGCTTCCAGTCTGACCATAAAATACCTTTGCTACTCATTTTTAAAGGGAGCAGAAAAATTAAGTGTTATTATACGAAGGCCAAGATTCTAGTGATAAGAAACTTAAATGCTGTCTGCAATGTTAATAGTAAGAGCTAAAGACGTGCTCTGCAACTGCGGGGCAACATTTGACTAAGTTTGGCAGAAGTCTCCTCCCTTCACACCCTCAGGCTTTTGCTTCGCTTAGACAATATCACAAGGAAAGGCTGTTTGCCCAGAGGTTTTCAGTGCATATTTGTTGGGGATTTTTGTTTGTTTGTTCATGGACATGGCTTACTGCCAGCTTATGAAAACTACAAGCTTTGTCATCAGGAGTTCACCCAGTCTGAGAGAGGAAAAACAATGGTTAGAAGTCAACCTTATTCTATACCTTTAAAACGTCACTGGAAAAAAAAAAAAAAGCACACGAAGAGATGCTTCAGAAATGTTGTGACGCTCTCTGATTTCATAGGAGGGTTATAACAAAGCATCAGTTTCTATACAAGCACAATATAGCTTCACCATGACACAGACAAACTCACTGCAGGAACATTCAGCTCTTTGCTCCACCTAAGCAGAACCTCCCCACCAGGTTTGTTCTTTCAGAGTTACTGAGGCCATTCTTGAACAAAAGAGAAATGCTTTTCTTACCCATATCAGAGAGATCTTAAACTTTTTAGGGGCACACTGGACTCAGAGGGAAAAAGCCACTACTTACATCATCTCAAACCACGCTATGAAGAGCAATGATAACACCTTGGAAGCAGGAAACCCTCCCTTAAACAGCTCACACTGCCACTGAAATCAGCAACAAGTTTGGATAGAGCCAGATGGGAGGATCAGGCTTATCAGCTGGAGGTGGCACCGGGAAGAAAAGCAATGGGTCAAACCCCAGCTGATGTAAATGAGTGCAACTCCCCTCGAGTTAACAGAGTTGGGCCGATTCAAGCCAGCTGTGGATCAAACCCACAGCGTGTTTTGCAAGTCTATTTCCAACTCTTCAGGGCTCTGCTTTGCTGTGTTTAAACATTCACAACACCCACTGAATTTAATGAGAACTGTGTGTACAGAACACTAGTGTTATTTCTTTTTAAATATTTGGGAGGTGCTCAGAGACTGTGATAATGAGTGCCATATATTAGAACTGAGACAGAATGGTATTGAATCATCCGACCCTTAAGTGGGACAGGTCATTAATCTTTTCCTTGGGAGAACATTTCAATTTTTGCCTTGGCAAATGAGGAATCATCATTAATAGATGTGGGGGTTCTACCTTTGCCAAGTCCCAGACAAAAATGTGTTTTTCCATTTGCCTTGGGCTTGTGTAAGCTTGCCTAAGGAGGCCAGCCTCACAGTTTGAGAAACACTGCTAGCAGCCACCATACCCTCATTCCCAGCTAAATTAAACTCTATTACACTGTAATTAACCTTGCCTAACTTGTTCTGAGTTACAGCAGTAGGTTAAAAAAAAGAATCACGCCTTGCCTAAACTGTCCCTGAGAAGCACTTCTACGTACCAGGTTTGCCTACTACTTAAATATTTCAGCTTCTCCTGGGAGCTCCTCCTCTGAAGATCACAACTCTACTGCAGGCAACACCAGAACTCTTGACTTCAGCGTGACCAGAATCATCTGCTATTACACTCCTGTGCCAATTGGCGATTTCATGCCAAACAGTGTATTTTTGAAGAAAACAGAAGTGATGGCAAGACTACGTACATTTAAGGCTTAGGTACACTCAAGGCTTAAGAGATACACATAGGCAAGCTCACTACATTTCTTAGGTTACGTTTAAAGCAGTGAAATTCTACTTCATGAATTAGTCTGTGGACCATTTTATTTAGATGTACGGTTAAAAACAAAACAAAACAAAAAAAAACCAAACATGCTTCCAGTTCTATTTGGCTCGTGGGGCAAGCGTGAGAAGAATAAGAAATAGGAAAAACTTTTCAAAGTCATCCTTCTAAAAGGAAAACAAACTGTTGGTAAAACCATTGTTTCCAGATTCCTTTTTAAAAACTCAAAGTTCTTCAACTGTGTTCTGAAAGACCCACTTTTATCGGAGGTCCATCAGGCTTGGATAAGCCCGCAGCTTTTGATCAGACCATCAAGGCAACAGCCTTAAAAATATAAACCCACCGAAGTTGTTCTGATGAAGGTCTGGATAATCCTTTAACTGCCTGCAGTAAAAACGTACATGGGAAATACAGCACAAAGCACCACAGCTTCGGCTTTGCACTGCTCCTGATAAAAGGGTATTGAGAAAAAGGAAAAAGAAACACTTGCATATAAGAAGTGCCAACGTTGATTACATACACCACCAGTGAAGAGGTGGTAAACCTCTGAAATGCAACGCTGATGGTCAAAGCCAATATGAGTTTTCCTTTAAGTTTGGATGTATGGGTAAAAATAAAAAGAACAAATGGTTATACATTAAACATAGCATAACGCCTCCCACAGAGCCAGACTGATCCTACCTGCTCCTTTAAAGGCATTACAGCCCTCGATTCGCGCACTACAAGCCTATTTTTTTCCCCTCTCAGTACCCCCACGGGTACCACACGTACTGTCCCTTCACCTCCTGTCCCCGCAGCCCCCCCATGAGCCGCAGCCTCCCGCGGGGCTCAGCCCCGTCCCCACCGCCGGCCCGCGGCGCTGCAGCTCTCCGTCGGCCGCCCGATGCCCGGGCCTCGCTGGTCAAGTGGTCCTAAACATTTCACAATTATGATAGAGAACTGTTGAACTGTTAAGAACCACTGCACCAAGGAGGCTGAGGAGGCGCGGGGCGGGGGACGCGCTTCCCCCTGGCTCCTAACAGCCGGCCTTGGCTCTTCCTCTCGCCGCGGCGGACCTGGGGACGAGACAAAACACACGGGGCAGTCGGGCTGGAGAGCACCCGGACCCCCCGCTCCTCGCACAGCGCTGCCACTTACTCCTGGCCAACGTCCTCGCGCTGGGGCTTGGAAGGAATAACAACAACAGCAAAACTTTTATAAAGAAGAAGAAAAAAAAAAAGAAGAAGAAGAAAAAAAAGCCATTCTTCTCAGCTCGGAGCCGCTCTCTCCGCCACCCGCCCCAGTGTCGGGCTCAGCGTGCGGGGCACGCTTTTATACCCGCGCGGGCACGAGCCGTCCCCTGCCGCGGCGGCCAGGAATGCAGCCCTCGCCCCTGCCGGGACCAGTTTTTCCAGGCTGCCTTCTCCCTGACGGGGTGGTTTTGTTTCGAGCCATCATCATCATCTGGGGCAGCCCGACGTCAGCAGGGAAGAAAGGACAAACCTGTTCGGCGTTTCCTCCCGCCCTCCTCCCTGTCACCGGGGGGAACCGCTCAACAGGTTTCGCCTGAGCTGGAGGTGGCGGCTGCGGGAGCGCGGAGCAGACTCCACCCAGCGCCCTCCTCACAGCGGCTGCCGCCTGCCCTCGGCGCCCTCCCGGCTTCCCCCCGCCTGGCTGCCAGCCTCACACAAATGGGATTGAAAAAAAGAATCATCATAAAGCCCTAAACCGGCCCGTCGTGTTCGCTGGGGGATTTTTGTTGTTGTTGAGGCACCGCTCGGCGCCTTCCCCTCAGCAAATATGGGGTGGGGTGGGGTGGGGGGCTGCCTGCTTTTAGAAAGGCCCCGTGCCTCCCCGTATGGCCTGCTGCCCTGCCCTCCCGTACAAAAATCCCCAGGCTTGGTGCGATCCCCACGTTGCTGAGCATGGGTTTTTTTTTCTCATGAATGCCATGAAGTGGTCCGTGCTGTGGGAGCAGGGCTGGCTGTGCCCCATCTTCCCCCCAGCCCCACTGCTGGGGCTTTTTGGATCCGAGGGAAAAGCTTCTTTCAATAAGGGCGGTGAGGCACTGGCACAGGTTGCCCAGAGATGTGGTGGGTGCCCTGTCCTTAGAGACAGCCAAGGTCAGGCTGGACGGGGCTCTGAGCACCTGTTGGAGCCGTGGGAGTCCCTGCTTATTGCACGGAGGTTGGACTGGATGGCCTTTAGGGGTCCCTTCCAACTCAAACAATTGTATGATTTCATGAACTTCCAGAAATCAGGCCGCTTGCCGGGAGTCACTTTCTCTGAATTTTGACTTTCTTCCATTAATATTTCACCCTCTTTGTCTATAGGAGAAGAATGAAACACAACCCACTGGGCTTTCGGAGCCCTGCTGCTGGGCTGGGCGGGAAGGCCTTCACGCTTTGCCGTGCTGGGACGGGGCAGCCTGTGTGGTGTAGGAAAGTTGTGGATAGTCGGCCCTGCTCTGCCAGCGACTCAGCCTCAGGCCTTCACCAAGTCACTTCGCCACACCTTGAGGAGGAGAGATAATGCGTACCTGCCTCATCTTATGAGGCTTCACTCATGTTAATAGAGTGTTTTGCATGTTTAAAGAGCTGTATATGTGCTGTGTATGAATTCTGGCACTCCAGATCCTATGATCTTTGGCTCTTTATAAATATATAGGCAACTCAAGCCAGTCCTGGAGGAAATGCCCATAAGAACAGGCATTGCAGAGCAGCGAGGGACTCCAGTGCATGTGATTGAGGCACTCCCACCAGAGCAGGAGCAGACAGGTTGCTCCAGGAGCCTATGCAAACTCCCCAAATCTAGGCTGGAGGCGTTTCAGTTCGCTTTGGTAAAACCAGCTCCTGCTCTTCTCCGCTCTCTCAGACTCAAACCCAGAAGTTCATTTTGTGCCTTTTTTTTCCTAGAGAGTACGATCCTTACAGCTTTTCTGAACCCTTGCGTTCCCACAAAATTATTTTTGCCTGCCTAATATAGAGGAATACGTAGTGTTTCTGTGTTAATTCAAAGGAACCATATGTTGCTGACAGCAGTAGAAGTAAGGCTGCTCCTCTGTGAGAAGAGTCCCTTGTTTTACAAGTGTCCGAGGTCTTCTCTTACCCGTGATGCACACACCATGCACACCATGATCATACTGGCTGTTTTCTATATATATTTCCTTGCTAACTACTGCCAACTCTCATCCACCCCTAACAAACACAAACACACACCCACACCCATGACTCTACAATACCACTCAGCTAAATAATAACCCTACTGCCCATACTGTAAAAGCCCTTTCCAGACAAAACCAGTCAGAACCCACTGCTGTGATGGTGAGATGTAACACCACCCGCTGACCCCACTGCAGGTCTGATCCAGGTTCAGACATGTTTTGCTGTTGGCCCTGAAGAAGGGCTCTGAGTCCTAAGAGGGGAATTGCCTGGGGCAGCCAGTGGAAGCTGAGGTACAAGAACTCGTACTGGGTTAAGGCAGGATGAGTCATGTTTTTCTTTGTGTTTTTTAGTATGTATTGGTGGTTTTACTGATCAAACGTTTAAGGTTGTTGTTTGTGTTTTTATTTTCAGGGAAGAACACAGTAAAAGATGGCACAGGTCTCGTACTTGGTAGATGTGTTAGGGGTGGCTAGGATGAATTTTACTGGCTAACATCCTGTTACCTCTCTTGGGCAGTATCACAGAACAGAATGAAGGTTTTAAAAGGTAGGAGAGTAGAGGTACCTAACAGTAGAAATGGACTGACAAGCACTACACAAGGGATAAGCCATGTATTAATTGTTATTCTTCTGTGAAGGTATGAAAGGTGATTGAGGCATTAAAATAGTAGGATTGGTTCCAAAACTGGATAGAGGGGAAATTTAAGTTGTATGAAAAGGAACAGTAATTAGCCTGTATTTCTACTGGTGGTTGAACTAGATATCATTTATATCCTACTCTTTTCAGCTGCATATATATGACCACAGTAGTTATGTGCTTGGTTTGTAATGGACCATGGTGCAACAAATGGCCTTGTTAAAAAAGCAGCATGTCACCCATTGAGTTTGCCACGCAGGGGCACAAACCCAATAAATAGGGCTATGCTATCTGCTAGTGGGGACTCATCCTGCTAGACATTGAGACCTGTCTGATTGCATTGGAGAAACAACACACTGTAGCATGGAACATGATGGTCTTATATAGCAGGTGGAGTTTGCTTGTGTGAGGAAACAAGTACTAATCAGCTGATAGTGTCACACAAAGGAACAGCACAAATGAAGACTTAATGCCAGGGATAACTGTAAGAAACAAACAGCTGGCCTACGAGAAAGCAAAGATGTAAGGTAAGCTTATGGAAGACATAAAAGGATGTGCTGATTGCATGGTAAATATGGAAGGCATAAGATCTTGCATATTCTGATAGTGAAAGATTATGTGACGTTATGACAGATGACTGGAAGGTGATATCATTATTTTCCATCAGTATCCCCATGCTCCTTGGCATAAGGTCCCAACACTTTCCTGCCAATACTGTATTTTGGCAGATAATATCGTGGAAGGGTGTGGAACAACATACAGTACTATTCCTTGTACTACAACGTGTTTTAGCTGACAATTCTAAACTCAGAATGGATCCAGCATGCAAACTAGCCTGGATTCAGAGCTTACTATTGTTTTTCCCCGTCCTCAACATTTCCCCACTGATTCACTATTCTTGCTCATTATTGCTTGCCTAAAATTAGGTTGCAAGTTTCTTAAGCAAAGATTTGGAGTCTGACATGTGCTGTAAAATACCTGTCGTATTCTTGGGAAACAGACCAAAAACCACGCAAGTAGATTTTCTTTCACCCTGGGAAATCACCGTTCCATATGTTCATAGCAAGCACTGATGGGGCAACTTCTTGTTTACTTGAGTTGACTCAAACTCATTTGCCAATATAGCAGCCCACTATGTGTCACATGTAAGCATAATAACAGCTTAATAGTAACCTGCTTTGCGATAATAAGCACCTTGAGAGAGAGCCTAATGCTTCCTCATGAATGGGAAGTATTTTCATATTATTGCCTAAATAACAATAAGTAATTTAAAGAGAAAGAAGATGGGTTGGGATGTTCTTTTTTCATCCTAGAACTTCTAGAAAGATTGCTGGGGGTTGCCATTCAGTACTTAAACTGATAAAGACATGATAGAAATTAAAGTATGGATAGCAGTGAAGAATTCACCATTTTTATGCACAAAATTTTGGTTAATCTCAAAATTACCAGTTTAGTGGGAGAGGGGCTTGTAGGTCACGTGCTCTGTCTAAACAGTTCATCATCCCTGGGCACTACAGAGGCCACGTATCAATTTGGTGCATAATACTGCACGTCACCATTTTTCTTGCTCTGATTTAATGTATTGTTCACTCCATTCCAGCAGCTAAATCTGTAAATTATGGAGTACAAATTAATTAATACTCTTTCCTTCTTAGGGAGAATTTTTCAAGTCATGCTTTGTCTGTATGCAGTAGCACAACACTTAGCATTGAGTAATAGCAGACATTTTCCATTTCCTATTTCAAATCTTTGATTGTATTGTTAAACATGTCAGTTCTTTTAATAACCAGTCCAGAGTAAGGCAACAACAGAACTTTGTGCACTCACAGGCTTTATCGGGGTACAAGTACCTGTACATCAGCAGTTTTAAAACAAACAAAATTAAACCAACAAAAAAAGGGTGAACGACAGTCCTCGTGCTGCAGAGATGGTTTGTGAGCTGTCAAGTGGATGCGCCCCATGGGATGAGTCGGCTTCTTCAATGAGAGATTGATAATGGGGAGAACTTCCAACTTTATCATAGAAGCTCTAAAAAACATCAGGAAGAGCATGTTGTAAATGATGAGGGAGTACTTTTGTAGTCACACTGTACTGTGACCTTCCACTGGAAACGTTGGATCTGCAGCAGTACTTTCGCCATGTACCCAAGCTATTAAGATGCATAAGAAATGGAATCCACTGGGTCCTGTTTTGAAATCAACTCTGGATACATAATCTCTACATAACTTACCAAACTTCAGAAAGTCTGGACTGGGCTTTCAAAAAATGCCAACCAACATTGACAGAATGGCAGCATGAGCTTCTGGTGCATTGGCCACTCCCCCACGCTGTGTGATCTGCAGATAGTTTTTCAGAGTTAGTAGAATGATATGATCTGCTCCATAAAGCCATGAGACAGGAAATCATTACTCATGATTTGACCATTGAGATTTCTTAAAGTGTTTGCTGGTCCAGACCATTGAAGATGGAGAGTCAGAGTGGTATAAAATAGTATGGTAATTTTTAGCAACTTGTCATACTTCTGGTTTTATGTCCTTGAATGCAGAACTTTCCAGACAACAGTGGTAAATGGTGACATAACTGTGGGCAAAGAGCTCAGTCAAAGTGGTCAAGTAAATAATGTGCCTTATTTGACATCCCGTTCTGTCAGTCAGCAAAGATAACAGGCAGTCATCTTGGCCTTGGAGCCCTGGATCTCTGCTGGATTCAGCAGAGATCTCTGCAGGATCCTTGCCTTGAAGGTGCTGGGGATATCGTTATCACCCAGACTGACCCTCCAGCAGGAATGAGATGATCCACAGAAAGAATTTACTGCACCCAAAGCCCCCCCTTTACTGGGCTCTGGTCACAAAGATGCACAGCAGGACATATCTAGGAAGGAATTTGAACACCCTAAAAGACACAAGTGTAATTCTTCATGTGCCATTAGGGAATCTCCCCAACACAGCAGCTTCTAACATATGATAGGATTAATTCCTGTCTCTCTGTTCTAATTGTCCTTACTCCTCTGTAAAAGATTGCCATTATGTTTCCTTTTTCTCTATCCTGACGTTCTTCTCTTTGCTATGCATGACCATTGCTTCTGAATTGCCAGGACTGACATTCCTCTTATGTGCTAATAATTAGTTAAATAATTTGAAATCAGGATGTAGAAATAACTACCCTACAAAAACAAACATTATTGTAATTCCTTTTATTCCCTTTCTTATCACCCTTTACTGCATGGAGTCTCACCTAATCTCACTTGCAAAGTCTTAAAAGCAGGGTCTGTGAACACCACATACTGGAACCTAACAGGATCTGGGACAGTGGCACACACACTGTACACATACACATGTAATTAGTGGGACTAATCTGCATACACAACTTAGCAGGCAGCTCTGGCATTCTTCTGGGCAAGAAAATAATACAGGGCTCCTGTTTTGACACCTAGAAGGCACGAGGGCCTGCAGAATACCGTGTCTTGAGAGAACAGTTATTTGTTGTGGTGGTATTGATTCAGAGACTAATCTCTTGGCCTCTTCCAATCTTGTTGTGCCAGGTGCCAGGCATCAGCTTGCTCCTGGAACTGGGCTGAGCTGCAGGACGCTGCGGGCTGGCACCTGCTCAGGGCTTGGCTGCCACCTCCCTCTGAGCACAGCATCCCGGCTGCAAGGGAGGTGCTGCTTCTGAAGACGCCAGTGGGAGAGCACAAGATCTGCACCAGCTGAGCAAGTCTCAACCAGCCTGTGTTGGCAGGGCTGGGTGAGGGGAAAGGGACACTGCCTCTTCCTCACCAGCTGGGCCAGCAACAAGTCGTGCTCCCCATTTGTTTTATTCGCTTCTCTTACGTCTGCAGCAGTTTTGGTCAGTTGTCAATGTAGATTTGGACATCAAGTACCAAAGTCTTTGACCATGGGATTTATATCAATTCTCCCAACTCAAGACAAATGAAGGAGAGCTATTCTGTGCAGTTTACACAAGACATTGCATTTTGCTGCTATGAATCAGGGTACTTTTCTCAGGTGCACTTTTTGAGATGCAGGCTTCTGCCTCTTCTCATTCAGCTGATCACAGGTAAACAAATGTATGTATAATTAAGTTTCTGAAGTAATTTTCAAGTAGACACTTTGCACAAATAATAAATCTAGTAGTAGCAGGTTTTATTCTGACTCATGGACTATCTAAGATGGCAACATCTGAGTCCCACAGATTCATTTGTATGGTTCAGTGGGGTGTTTTAAATATCTTCCAAGCCTTCTACATTAGTAGCTGTTCCAAAAGAGTCACTAAAATTAAAGTGTCATTAAAGCTGCAGAAGAATCATGGAAAGTCTAGTCTTAATGATTTTACTGCTAATACAGCCCGCTTGGAAGAGACACAAACGTGTCAGCAGTGTCTGTGATGACATACACCCCACACATTGGATGGGTTCTTCATGATTTGTTTTCACTTACCATAAAGTTATTTCGGGTTTATGGTGATCTAACAAATTACAATGATGGAAACTCGAAGCGTTTCATTTCATACACTGCTGTGTAGGTCCTATGCAGGGATCAGCATAAGTGCCTGGAGAAGGGGATTACACCTATAGCTGAATATGATTTTGCCATAGGATCCTTAATGCTTAGTTTAAGTGGAACCAAGAAAAGTTTGGTTTCTATGCGCAGGGGATACCTTTCTCTCATTTGTCATTTCACCACTTGAACCCATCTTAAAAATGGATAAATCTGCTGATAATCACAATCTTTTTTGGAGAATCCCCACAGATCATACTGTTCAGACGACTGCAAAAGTCTGCTTTAAGGAAGTTGAAGGCTTTAGTTTCACATAAGGGATTTCAGTGTCACTCACTGCTGAACACCAAAATCATTGCATGAGACATCTGAGATGTGCTGTTGCACAGTAATTCTAAGTAAAGATGTGCAGAAGTGGCGTTTTTTAGGAATTGAAGAAGAAAAGCAGATACTGAAGCCTTGTGAACAGCTGATGTCCTTCAGCAAGTACTGATCAGACACAGCTTGTCAGCCTGTCAGTGGGTCAGCCAAGACAACATGCAATGAGAGCAAGCACGTGCCAATTTTGCAAATAATTAAGAATACCCTTCCTCTGCTGAAGTTTTATAAGAGAATCTCCAAACAGAAGCTTAATGTTCTCAGACATCGTTAAAAAAGAAAGCGGTGGCATTCAGGAGAGGAAAGCCGTAACTCAAATCAGGAACTCAGACATATTCATTGTGCAAATCCCTGCTTTTTACAGTGTTAGAGAAGTGCTGACATAGCCCAAGCAGTCGCTATCCCTTGGCACTATTTGCTGGATCATTAGGAAAAAGAAACAAAGTGGAAGCTGGGTGTTGTCTGTCAAGTGAAGAAAGCTTTAAAATTGATGCAATGTTTGACTTTTACATGAGGCATTCACAGGGTCTCCTCCGTGGAAGAGGAGGAGGAGAGGCAGCAGAGGTCCACCACCAGCATTCATTTCAGGAGCATCACTTCAAAGCCCCAGCACCAGAAACAAATCCAACATTTGAGCAGCAGATTACTGCTGTCATTTTCTCACAGAAACGGATATGTCATTGTTATGTTCTGTTAAGCATTAAAAACTGATGCTGAAAAACATCGTGAGCTCTTCTGTGCCAAAACACTGCAAAATGACCCGGCTTCTGCCATGCTGTTCCACTGTGTGCTGTGTGCAAAGTATCAAGCTGGGATCTACAAATGATCCTTGAATTATGTGTTTGATCTAGCATATGGATGTAGACATGAAAGGGTATAAGGGCATCATGGCTGACTGGAGGTGAATTTGTTAGAGGAGTTAGGAAATGGACCAGCAGTTAGTCCTGGGCAATAGAATGGGCACGTTAGCATTAGCACGGCGCTGTACAGCTGCGAACCCACAGAGCTTTACCAAGCAGAAAACTGGTGGATAAAAAAAGAAGAGTGCATTTGATCTTTCTGTGATGACCTGAAGGGGAAAAAGTAGGATGTTTGAAAAGCTAAAGCTGCCCCAAGAATAGTTAGCATATTTTAACTCATGAAAGACGCCTAGCTGCTTACAGTAACTGGAACAAATAGGTAGGAACAAATTGGTACAATTTTCATTCCTTACTAATATTAAGATTTTGCTTTTAACCACTAACTATGTAAAGCTGAAGTGTTACTATACACAAATAGATTCATCACAAGACTGGGAGTTATCACAGAGACTGCAATTACAATTAGTAAATCTACGACACAAAACAAAGGGCGTAATAGACAAGCCAGACAAATGCAGCATCTTGAAAGCGTTACTGAAGTCTGCCCCCAATAGAATCAAGAGTTTCTGAGTAGACTGAGTGATCATTGCCACTTCTGAGATCACAGCACCCCATACAAAGTTTCTTAAAACCTGATGACTGCTACAGTTTTTGAGTGAAATTCTGGCTTACATTTAAAAGATCCAGCTCTTAGATGTTAAATGTACGTTCGTGCATTTGCCACTAGCACTTTTTTAGATATCAGTCTATTTATAGGGCAAATCGTATCTAAAAAGTTACAGGAATACTGTCTTATGCGAGGTAATGCATTAATGGCACGTTCTTTTGTAAAGGTTTGTCAGAAATAACCTAAAACCTCTTTATTCTCACTGTAAACATGACCCAGCACACTTTGTTTTAGCTCTACAAGCTTCTAACAGTCTTAATGGATCACACTGCTAAACGTTACCCTTAGTGTCTTTACTGCTAGGCTAGCATACACAAACAAAATGGTTGTCTGTTTCCTTCCCTCTGTTTCAGTTTTACTGTTGAGACTTACTTACTGTCTCAGTAATTTAGACCTGAATACAATCCTTTGTTAAAAAAAAAAAATAATAAAGTTTTCTACTTGAGGCAGATGTTAGAAATATAAGAACATGATTGTTCAGAATGCTTTCTGCGATCAAATCAATTCTTATTGAAAGGCATAAGGCTGCTTGTGTATATATTGCAGTCAGCCATCCTGGGACACCTGGGACACAGAGCGAGTGCTGCTATGGACGTGTCATTGCATATTAGAATCTATTTTGTTATTATTTATTCTAATCCCAAGGAAGTAACTTACAGAGTTGCTTATCAAGGGGTTTCCTACCTCAGTGCACCTCCTTTTAGGCAAGAGTTCAGATACTAGGTCTATATCCTATAGGAGTCTGTGCACACTTTTTCTCCTAATTGCAGAGATTTGCACAAACACGGCTTTGTTACAGACATTCCATTTGTGTACTTACAGATGTCAAATTTGAGGTCTGATTTTTGAAGCTTATCTTAGATCTCATTTACTTAATTCAATACTCGTTTTATTGAATCTGAAGCATATTTATTGCCATAGAGCATCAACTGTTTAATAACAATGCGGCACAGCTGTAGCATTTGTGACCACGTTGAAGAAGTGCACTACTTTTCACATTAAAATACTGTGCTTTTTTGTTTTCTCAGAGTGCACTCACAGTTGCCCTGTTTTAGGGGGATCTGATATGCAGCATACCTTGGGAACCTTTTAATGCCAGCCAGCTCAGCAAGTCATCCATGCAGCTCTTCTCCATGATAAGAATAGCTGTGGGAAGGTTGAACAGCATAAAGAGGAAAAAGAAACAACTATCTGCACTTCAAAGATTCCCTTCAGATGAAATAGATATAAAATCCACATAGATTACTGCAGCAGCTGTAAGGTGAAATTAAAAGTTGCCATTGCCAATATATGCATTTGCCTGGAGTACTCTCTGTGTTTACATATTCTGGGATGGACATAGCTGGAAAGGGATGTATCGCTTTTTTTTTTCCCCTTAGACTGAAAGTGTTGAGACTTTAAACTAAGAGTTTGTTAACACCAAGATTGCATTTCCAGTCCAAAGAATTCAGTGTCCAGCATGTAGCAATCTTGATTATATTCCGGTCAGGATGTGGTAGAGATGCTATTAGAAACAAAACAATCAGTTCACTCAGACAGTCCCACAAACATGCTTTATGGCATCTGCATCCTACTCATTTCAAGTGAGGTTTTACAGTGACACACTGGTGAAGATTAGTACACAACTGCAGGCAGATGCCCACGGCTGATTCAATTGTTTGCACTGACACTCACAATTGCTGTAATTGCAGCTGAAGTGATACAAGCCATTGCAAAAATCAGACAAAGTGAAACCAACATTGTTCCGCCGAGATTTTATTAGTTGAAGCACAGAAATGTACAATCCACTGTTTTCTCTTAGAATGGGTTCACCACGGCATTTCCTTCTGCCATGCCTGCAATACTGTCTTCGGTGATTTAATAAAAGAACATTCAGAAGCTCTCCTTAAAAACAGCTTGTGCAGTAGGGACAATATATTCCAGCCTCACTTGTTCACAAAACTTTCTTTAAAAAAAAAGCAATTAGAACATAAGCAGCATATTATTTTTAGAAAATCAATGAGAGCTGAATGTGTTCCTAAGTAAAGAATATTTGAGAGCTGAATGTGTTCCTAAGTAAAGAATATTTCTAAGTTATAGCTTTCCTGCATGCTCCGTGTGCAGCTTCTGCTGTTTCTTTTCTTTTTTCCCCCCAGAATCACTGGACACCACTAATGCTTCAGAGCTGGTATATCTAAGAGGAGTGACCATCTTCTACAGCCTGTGGATGAAGAGAAAATGGATGTTTAACAGTTGGCAGCATCCAAAACCTTCTTGGGAAGAGACTACCACGCAGCCTGTCAAGCAAGTTCTCATGCAGCACTGATGACTTCCTTGAGATTGCCTGCACTGCTGGTGGCTCAGACCAAAGGAGCTGAGATGATCCAACTACGAGCTGAAGATTTAACACATTCATTCTCCGTTTGCACGCTAAAAGTGAACTTTGCAGACAAATTTCGCTGGAAATGGAAATAACTTTGCAACACCATGCAGACTGTGAAGGTATTTTTAACATTTTCAACCCGGACGCTGGAAAGCTTCCATTTAAAAGCTTGAGACTGTGACTGCATCTAATCCCACTCTAGCAGCTTAAAAGAAATAAAACCTCAAAACTTTACAGGAAAGGAAAAAAATGCCTGATTCTGTCTCTTGTTCTCGTTTAGACCACAACTATTTTTTAAATGCAATTACCCACCTATATACATGAATTCACTCACATTGATCAAATGGGACACGGAAGAAGCAAGGTAGCCATGACTGCAACCAAACCTTTAACTAAATTTCATGTTCATTTGATTAAATAAAGGACATCATCTCCTCCCAGTAATTAAATTGGTATTAGACTTGCCAATATATTGGAGAAGAGATATCTAAATCCACAACGCATTGCATCAGAAAGGAGTTCAGAGAAATGAAAGGCAAGTTTTAAATGTCTCCAGTTACAGCACAGCACCGGAGATGGTCAAACGCCCAGACAAGTTCACTACAGAGAGACTTGTCAGATCCGATGCTTTGAACGTGGGACTCACACCCTTCTCACAAGCATTCAGCCAGGAGAACACACCTCGTGCATTAGCAGCACAAAAGAGATTCATGCCGGGAGTCAGAGACAGCCATGAAGCTATATATATAAATCAGAGAGGCCACGGCACTGCCCAGTCCAGTGCTCTGGGTGGGAGAGCCTCTGAGAAAGGGAGCCTTCCACACCTTGCTGTATAGCTACCTTGTGCCTATTGAGAACCTGCCTGTTTTTCTCCAGTGCTTGACTTCGTTATCCAAAACCTTCCTGAGTTCAGGGCGCATTCTGACAACGCTCTCAGACACAGGGTTTGGTTCCTCATAGCCCTGTGTGGAGCCGGGAGTTGCACTTGATGAACCTCGCGTGCCCCTTCCAACTCAGGATGTTCTGTAATGCTAAGATGGACTTAGAGTAACGTGCTCTGTGAAGAAGCCAGACGGAGAGCACACCTGCAAATGCAGTAGGTACCAAGCAGTGTCTCCTGAGTGGGAGGCTGTGATCACACCATGGCTATGCTGGAGAAGGGCATTCTCCCACGCTGTGGGCACAGCACCCTGAAAAAACAGGCCTGGCAGGGTGACCAAGGGAAGGAACTTCCTCTCTAAAGCAGACAAGACAGAGGAACAATTTACTGCGGAAGGCCAGGAGAATGAGATACTGCTGCCCTCAAAAGATTTACTGTAATAGCATTCAGGTACCCAACCAAATTGTGAGCGGCGCTGTAGAACACACTGTAAAAAAACACTTATTGTTTCCAGCCAAAATAGGGATAAGCATTAGTTCCATTCTGTAGACCAGGGCAGGGATAGCAGCTGAGGCCAGTGCTCAAATGTGAGATAAGGCTTAAATACAAAGTCCTCCTTCATATAAGCATATACTGACCCATATATTTCAGAAACCAGGCCCCTGAAATCTGAGCCTTACCTTCTTTTGTTGCTTCTGTCTGAGGAAGTCAAGAACCTCCTTATGCTCTGTAGCCTCTGCCTGTGAGTAGAAACATGAATAAATCCTGCCATCCTGTGCACCAGGACATGCAAATACTTTCTTGTGGGAAGTAAGAATACGTTACCACAATATAATTAAAATCCAATTTAAATTTTAATTCCTCTGAGATAGATGAGAAAGTTCTGGCTCCAACAATTTATTACTTTAGGACAGCACCAGAATTGAGTTCAGAACATACAACAACCCACTTTATAGCTCCAGAGCAGCACTTGTATTTCCCAAACTGACATTACCTGACAGCACTCACGGAGTTAGAGCACTGCGTGCTGTATGGCCATGTGCACACTTACTACTTGTAGGGCGTTCTTGCCATCATAACCAGTTTGCTCCAGGTCTGCCCCAGCCAGGTACCAGGCGCACAGCCCATCCACATCACCTTTAGCTGCAAGGCTGGAAAAAACAAATACATTGGTTCTAAGTCTTTCAGTCTGTTTCACTGCGCTCCTGTGTGCTGTCCATGAGCTCCACAAGCAAATGCTGAACCAGAACAGGTTCAATATGGCTGCAGGATAGAGAGGTAAGAAAAGGAACACTATTACAACAGCTCTGAATAGCTGAGCAAGCAGCACAGCTTGATGAATCAGTTCCTTAAATTAATAAGGCTGTGCTATAAGTACTTACAACAGGCTAGTTTCACACAGTGGGTGTGACTATGACCAAGGGGGAAAAAAAAGTCATTCAGTTTCATATTTCACAACACGGTATTTATCTCATGAAATGAGTTGGGGGGAGGGCAATGGCTGCATCAAGGTGCAGCTGAGTAAGTGAGGGAACAAGCAGATGTGTTTGCAATCAGTCTGCCACGCTTGAAGCCACTGAGAAAACCCCTTCATAAGTGCACGGCTGTGCTCACTACCAGCAGTTGTGATAGCGCATTTGTGTGTTATCCCTTCAACAGCCAGCTATGTTTTTTTGAGTTAAGGTGATTTGTAAGATTTAAATGGGCAGCATGCAAAAAAAAAAAAAAAGAAAAAGAAAGAAAGAAAGAAAGGCTGTTGAAGAGGACTTCTATCTGCCATGCATAACAAGCAGTAGTAAAGGTCAACACTAATCTTATAGAAAAATCAGTGAAAAACAAGTGAATTAACGTTTTCTGAGCAATGTACACCAGAATGTTTCTTTGCACATCTGCTGGGGGTCTCATCTGTATTCTCAAGGTTCCTTTTTAACTTTTTTGTAAATAAGGGCATTTTTTGTAAAGAAGGGCTCACAGCCTGCACGTGCACAGAGCACGCCTGTCCCTATCAACCCTGCAGGCTGAGCTGGGAGCACAGCTGAGAGGGCTGCCTCTGTATTTCTCAGGATAAGAACACACCAGGCCACAGAACGGAGAGGAGCTCCTGGCTGCATGCTGGGACTGTCTGAACACAGCTCCCCGATAACCATCGGATGAGGCTGCAGCTCATTATGAGAGGGAAACCCCCAGTCCTATTAAGTTCAACATTCACTGCCTGAAATGCTGCTGGCTGTGGAGGAACAGCAGTGATGGGCTCTGGAATGATGAACGCCTGGGCAGACCAATGGAGAGCAGGGTGTGCAGGAAGATGCAAAGGGCAGTCAGACAGGTAAGCTTATGGAAGAAAGCGTGAAAGCAAGTCTGAAACTTTCAGTTCTCTGCTAGACTGAAATCACCTCTGATGTTGATTAAATCTCTTAAGTACCTGAAAAAATGCTTTCAGGGGAGTGGAAGCCTCTAATTGCAGCAGCCTGAGGAGAAAGGCAGAGAGAGGCTTTTGCTCACAGCAGTCCCAGAAGCTGTGCAGGAAAAGGGAGTGCAGAGGATCTCCATATTCCTCCCGCAACCCCGTCAGCCCCAGGGTAGGGCTGAGGCCCACAGCTGCAGCTTGGGGAGACAGAGATGCGGCAGTGGGGTCTGAAATCATGAAGAAAAGATCAGTAAGGCATTAATTACAATTGCTGTTACAAAAACGGCCTCTCAGAAAACAGAATGAAATAGAGGAAGCAGAGGCGGTCTAACAGGAAACTCAGTGGGAAGCCCTCAAGGAAACTGTAGGAAAAAGTAAGCTTTAGTAAAGAAGTATTAGCAAATCAGAGAAGTTGCTTAGCAGCCACTTGAGAACACAATAATTACTGTTTACAAAGACTTGCTGTTGACACTGAGATGTCCCAGAATGAAGGAACGAACAAACCAAAAGCTGAGCAAGTGAGCTACACTCAAACACTTGGCCTCAGAATGTCACTGCAAAGTAGAAACCACTCTGGACAAAGTCAAGAACGTTCAGAACTCTTACTAACACAGGGCAATTCAGCTAGCATCACTGTAAGCAGCAAACTGCACTTAGAAACTAAATGCCTAATAGCACCTTTTCAGAAAGAGCAGTTTGACTCACAGTACAAGTCAACTGCATGAAGTGGTCTCTTTCTGTGATATCAAAGCAATCCAAACACACAGAACTATCTTCAATTTTGCAGCAGCCATTTACTGATCAAGTTAAAAATGTATTCTCTGAGGACTGTGACCAGAGAACAAAATACGATGGAGCTTGCTAGAAAATTCAGATACAGCTCTGAACAGAAGATACTGGCTGTTGATTATAATCAAGAACACCATGAAGCATTTTCTCCAACTCCAGATCTCCATAGCCAAGCCAAATGCATCTGCATTTCCTTCACACACTGTAAGTGTACTTCATAGAGTCAAACCTATATATATATATATATATATATATATATATATATATAGGACTTCATAGTATACACATACCTAGGGAACTTTATTTTTATTTTTCTCAGAGGTACTTAGAATCATAGCATCAGTAAGGTTGGAAAAGACTACTAAGGTCCAACTGTCAACCCATCACCACCATGCCCACTGACCATGTCCCTCAGTGCCACATCTTAAGGCAGTAATTCCAACTACAAGTGCAGCCTCTACATGGCAAGTCCATCATTTTCATATCATGAAATGGAATAAAAACAACTTCAGTGTACACTTATCAGGATTTCTTAGACTTGTTTCTTGGCAAGTAAGTACTTAACACATTTTGCCAAGCTCAAATACCGTATGCAGCAGAAAAATCCCAGGGATGCTGTGTATCAATGACTTATCATTTTTGGAAGAAATGATTATGCACATCTCATAGTTTCAGCATGGCCAGTGTAGTTATGATGATGACAGGAGAGCTAAGATACAGAAGGAACAGTGATAAAGCAATTATGCTGCCTCATTTTGTGCCTCCCTGTCACACCAGTATCAAGCAGACTGAGCTACAGGAGCTGTTGGGCAAAGGGTGCTGTTATGGTCAAATTACATCAAAAAGGGAGTGATGCTGCTTGAATTCCAGTGGGCTGAGAGGGACAAGAGCCAGTGCAGTTCTGGATCTGGGAAGGAATGTGAGCAGCTAAATGACACTTTGGGTTCCCTCCTGCCGCCTGCATTAACAGGATTTCATCTTTCCAAGGGACACAAAGCTCTGCTCTTCCAGTGATTCTCCTATTTCAGTGCTTATACAAAGCAATCAGGAAAGATCTTCTGTTTTTGGGTGCATCATCAACATTTAAAAAACGATTTTTACTTTAAAGAAAATCTATAAAAACCTAAAGTACAAAGCATGGGTTGTTCCATCCTGAGCACATTTGGGAGTGCTGTTCTTATCCAGTATTTCCACGTCTCTCATAGCTGCAGCAGATTGTTTTGCAAGACAGGAGGCATTGTAAGCTTGGTCCCAGTTTGTACACAGGCACATTTATTTCTCCTCTCTCAGAACTAGCCCTCAAAATTTACATTAAAATTAGGAGCAGCATATTTTGAATGTCGCTGATTTTGTGCACCTTTATTATATATAATTTTATGCAATCTAAAAAAAAAAAATGAAATAGAAAAGTGGTTTGGTTTTATTGCTTCTACTTAATTTTGTGAAGTAGAGACTTGAAGAGCGTCTCCGTTCTATACAGACTTCTACCTATCTAAAACAAAACCAAAAAGCAACTGTTAATCAATTGCAGAGCATGACAAGCCTTCAGAGGATGGCTGCATGCCCCGATATGTCCGATCACAGCACGTTTCTGCAGAGATGCCAATGCTACAGCAGTACGAGAAGAGATTCTCTGCCATTTTTAATAGATAGGATGCTAACATTGAGATCTGTTTTGCCTTTCAAAACAAAGCTGTGGACCAGATTCCCAGCATCAACAAAGTGATCCTAGCAGGCTAACATCCCTCACTGCCTCAAAATAAAGCAAATGATGAAACCATGAAAGATTTAACAAGATCATTTTCGCTGCATCTATGTGCATCTCCACTTCATACATGAGTTCCTGTGTACACTGTCCAACTCTCAGTTCTGGCTGGTATTCCTTTCCCTCTCAAACATCACCAGTGCCAATGCAGCACATCTGTTTTTATCTCCTTCCCAAAATTATGAGTCTAAACATAAGGAATTGAGGAGACAGGACAGAAAAAGCAGTGTTTGTGGCTTTACGGGAAAGTCAGTTTGTTTGATGATAGATAAGTAGTAATGGCAAAAAATGTGCTTCTAGTAACAGAGAACTGTATGGAGAAAAACGATTAGTTGGTTAACGGCAGTAACCAGAGGGTATCAGAAAGTGAGCAGCTCTGTTGTTCTGAACTCCAAGAAGTGGACAGAATCACAGAATGGCCTGGGTTGAAAAGGACCACAATGATCATTGAGTTTCAACCCCCCTGTTATGTCCAGGGTCGCCAACCACCAGACCGGGTCGCCCAGAGCCACATCCAGCCTGGCCTCGAATGCCTCCAGGGATGGGGTGTCCACAACCTCTCTGAGCAACCTGTTCCAATGAAATCCAATGACATACTGCCATGGAGACAAATTGAGACCTGTACAAACTGCAGCTTAAGGTACATTATATAAGGATAGAAGTGACGTAGGAAAATAGTTCAGACTAGGCGGAAGGAAGATGTTACCAACAGCCTGTTCTATCAGCAGCTCGGCCATGTGAACACACTGTTTTATTATTAACCTTATCACCATTAATAGAAGTTTAAATCTCCAAATCTCAAAGCAAAATATTAGCTTTGAACAAGAAATCATGCCATACGGATGCAGTATGTGCCACACAGTCCCTGAAATGCTGTAACAAACGGTGTCAGAAGCACTTTCTGTTTACAGGCCCCTTGTTCTCTTTGTGGACACCCCACTCATGTCAGCCAGCCAAACAGGTTCTGCACATGGTGCAGCGCTAGGCAAAGGGCCAACTTATTTGCAGAGGAATTCTCTAAGCCACTCCTCTCGTCTTGACGGATGGATACAATGCAAAGGAAGGGCTCAGTTCTGTCCTATCACCTGCAGTGCCCTGTGAAGCACATACTAGAACTCAGTGGTAAAACTTTTTTTATTATCCAGTCTCCTCTGAGTAAATTTACAACAACTGAAAAACTTCAGCTTGTATTTCTTCACTCTGGAATTGTTTAAAAGACAGGGTCCAGTCCCTACAATAATGCATACTTACCCAGACCTTATGGGTTTGAGGATGATATGCAGTCCTCAAATTGAGACCTGCCCTGGCAAGTCTCAGTTTCCAGACAACTCCTGATACAGAGGCTGGTATTGAGGGATTTTGTTGTTGTTTGTATTTCAGAGGAAGAGAAGAAATGAAGTAAAAACGACCAGAAACATTAGGAAATTATTAAAAACCTTCTCACAATTTTGAACTTGTAATTCAAAACCTTGAAGGGAAAACACAAAATCAGGTATCTATTTCATTTCAAAATATGTATGCTTAACATTAAAGCACCTTATCTACTAACAACTGTATGGAACACTGCCGTAATAGAGGATTATATTTGCTTAGAATTAAATATAGAGGTGATGAGCACTTACTGTCTTGGAGTGAAATGTATTTATGCATTTGATTTACATATTTTGAGAAAGATGCTTGTTAAAGCTGTTCCCATCGAAGTAACAAGAGGATTTTATTTTAATGAAAATTATGCACTATGTGCAGCTTTGTTTTCAAATAGAGATGCTATTCAAAAATCTATTTCCTTCTCACTCTTTGGCACTGAAATTGCTTGAAAAAAAACTGTGTGTTTTCTTCTTGGTCACTTATCCTCTCAATATTCCCTTACTTTGGGGCCCTCTTGACTTATTGGTGTTGCAGCACAGAGTTGATTATAAATTTCATCACTTGTCTTGTTTCTTCATTATTAGTTTTGCACAGGAGGAGTCACGTCATGTGCCAGGGACACAGGGCATAACTTCCTTGAAAGCTGTTCTCCATTCTGAGAGTCTCCTCTGGAAAATCATTCCTTTCCATCTCAATTTTAGGTCCCCACCTTCCCTAAAATCACACTTACCTGCAAAGTATTGTTCCAGTGTTCTCCAAGTCATGGCTTGAAAGATGTGCTCCTGTTTCTCGTAACAAATTGATCACATGTATGTGCCTTTAAGAAAGAAACAGAAAAGAAAAAGAAGCATTTCAATCACAGATTTTGAGAAATTTCTGCAACAAACTTCCTTCCCTTTTCCACAGAAATTCTGCCAAGCCCTGGACAAGGCCAGCCTCTAAGATATTGTCCTGGGTAGCAAATAGCATGACAGATTTTAAAAAAATTGCAAAATGCATCTTCACGAGTGGCCTAATGAAAGGTTTGGAGCTTGGTTCCAAAGGGAGGTGACTGTGCTCTTCTGCTAAACAAATAATCTAGGTCACAAACCTAAAAGCATACTGTTTTCTCCAGAAAGAGCATGATGACATCAGCAGATCAGGAACAATTTCCTATTTCCTCTTCCAAGCAAGTTGCCAGACCATACTTGAAGAATCAGGCATAGCAGTGTTGGAGGAAATATTTGAAGTCTCTCAAGCCACTGCCTAAACTCATCTGTATTAATTCAAACTAACAAATTAAGCTCACCTGTGTTTTCAGCTTCACCACGTGCATTTTCTCGGACGTAGCCATAGGCCTTCCCATTCTAGACTAGATTAAACTGTTTACCTAAACCCCCTGCTTCTCTTTAAGAAACTGCATCTTGAATGAGAACTTAAAGCTATCCAGAATAAGTCTGTGTAATCTTATATTTCTCATGTAAGATCTATATTCATAAATTAAGAACTAAACACTGTAGTGGCAATGTGGGAATCATTTTGCTTTTCCAAACATGAGTTATTTGCCCTATCAGACATATTTTTTCTATATATATAGTATATATATATATATACAAATTATATATATATATAAGTATATATTTAATTTGTTCCATGGCAAAGCATTGCTGGAACAGCAAACACCAGAAGTTGGTTATCTGAAATATTTTCTCAGGAGGGTCCCTTATGACACTGCTAGTCACCCACAAGCATCTCCTTGAGAAAGCAAATAACAGCACTGCATCCTGTTTTTCAGCCTGCAGTGGAGAATGAATTCTACATTTATGAATTCTTAGACCAGTAATTAGCTGAGAAGTGTTAAATTTGATACTGCAACTATGAAGAGCAAGAAGGCAAGAAAGCATAGACCACCACTCATATTCCCATCATTCAATGTGAAAACTATGTGGGGGTAAGCTGCACAGCACCTTGTTCCTATCTGCATTCAAATGGCATCTACATTCTCAAAAAACATAAGCCCTATCCAGAGTACCACTTCCTACATTTACCCACAAGAGCATTATTCAGACTTCAAGAGGTTGACTGTGAATTTGCTGATACGTCTAACACACAAGAGAGGTATTCGTCTTTAGATGTTGTCTCTTCAGGCACTGCTCTTCTACAGCTTTGCTAAAGCCTCAGAAGGACCAGTTTGGGCTGATCTGTAGTTTAACTGATGTCACGAGCCATAAAATTCTTGGCAACGGTTCAAATGCGATTCCCTTTCTAACAGGACAGCACACAACCCAGAGCAGTGCAATGGCTGGATAATCCAAGTATAAAGTTTGGAGAAAAGGCCAATGCCCCCATGTTAACCTGCAGCGCAGAGCTGCTTGTCCAGTCCAGCTTCATCTAATAAGCAAAACCATGAGCATGCATGGTACCTGTGAACTGTTCTTGACTGCCTTTCCTTAGCTCCATCTGTTACCTAACCATGGCTCTGGCTCAGACACAGCCCATACAAACAGTGCTATTTCACGTTACTCAAGTTAGCTGTTTGATACTGCCACTGACATTTATTTGCTCTCCAGTGGAAAATATAACAGACCAAAAGTGTTTCTAGTGTCTTTCCTGCTCTGATTCTATTAGTGATGATAACACTGAAGATTAAAAAAAACAAAAAAACAAAAAAACAAAAAACAAAAAACAACGTAAACTAGTATTTTAATGACTGAAGAGCAAAATAAAGGGTTTGTTGTGGTCTTCAAATATCCATTCCCATGCTCAAAGTTTAAGATCCAGATAAAGACACCAGAACTTCTTGTTCACAAGTGCTCTGACTTTGCAGCCACCACGGTGCTGCCCAGTATGTATCATCCTAGGCCTTGACTTGGCAGACACTTCCAGAAGGGAATCGACTTCAAAAGGCATGAATCACACATGTGAAACAAACACACATGTAAGAGTTTGCAAGGCTGGGGCCTTAGGGTATACACCTTCCACCAACTCTCTTTAAAGAAATGCAGGTGTAATGTATATCCAAACTTGACAGGCTTCATTCTTTTTAATGCTTGCTTCCCTAGCAACTGCAATGGTTATGGCAGGATGAGCTTAGTTTCACTTCTTCAGTTTTCTACAGGGTATCAGTGGGAATTTTACGCTCAAATATTGTAAGGACAAACTTCAGCATACTTTTCTAATCTTTAGTGTTTAAATTCTCGCTCTGCCTTCGATTTCCTGAAGTAATGTAAATGGAACCTTGCAAAATATCAAGTATTTAAATTTTTATTTACGTGGGAGGTAATTTTACTGCCTCTAATCTGATGTTCTCACAGCAGCACACCAGAAACTCCCTGTTTTCAACCTCTTACCACTGTACTATAAGTAAATGGAAGTGCTTTTACTACATAAAACATACCGTTTTTATTCAAGACATTTTCCTGCTTAGAAAAGTTTCTGTTATTAAGAAAATATTATTCTATTGTTTTGAAAATGAATTATCCCTGGAGGGTACTCTAAGAAGTTAAAGGAATGCTACTAATTTTGATATGTCAAGCAACTGGCCTAAATTAACAGTGGTCTGTTTAACTTCATGCATAAAGTGAATGAGAGTACATGTAAATTGCACAGTTACAAATGAAAAAGCGGAAATGCAGTACTTTGTTTCTCATTTAGAAATGGACTCCACGTTTTACTATCTGCAGAAATAGTCACTTAGAGTTAAAAAAAAGAAAAGAAAAAGCCAACTTAAGAGACTGCCACTGATACAGATCGAATTGCTGGTCTGTAAGTGATCATACTAAGTTAAGATGTTTTTAAGAAGAGATGTAACTCCTGATCATCTTTACACATTATGAAATGGAAAAGAGAAATCAGTCATCATTACACAGATCTACATGCTCAGTTAAAAGGCAAGCTGCTGAACAATGTGACATACAAAACTGAAGGAAAGCTGTTTTTAAGATGAGCGGATTCTGTACTGCAATTATATCCCAATTAAGCAAATATTAATTCTCAGAAAATGGGATTAAGCTGATGCAATATTCAGTAAAATTGAGAAAGTTACAATTTTAAAGCACTGACTGCTCATTAAAGTCTGTTTTCCCTCTTCCCTTTCTGCCACACAGTACATTGCATCAGGATAATCTTCACTTTTAGCACACAACCATTTAATAAACAGAATTTAAATATTTCTGTAGCTCAGATCTTTTTAGTGGGTATCCAATTACACACACATAAAGATGTCTGATCTTTACCTATCTTCTTGCATGCTTATCAGTGTGAAGTGCGGTGTGAGCACACAGCAGATCATAAACACAAAATTATGACATTAGTTCCAAGTCAGCTCTTCCTCTCATTACAGCAGTTGAAACAAAAAGAGAAACCGAAAATAGTTATGGTGCAGTTTCCTTTCGCAGCTCCCAATATCAAAAATGTGCGTGCAGTTTTAAAGAGCTTAAGAGTCATAGTAGGAGTCTTAATATAGGAGTGGCAGTGCTGAAGAATCCAAACAACAAGCTCATGTGAAATTCCTCAGGCGGTAGTTGGGTGCGGTAAAAAAAAAAGTAGGTGCCTGATTTGCAGGAACATCTAATGGTATCCAGTGCTTTAGCATTTTCTCACATTGGACTAGAGCCACCTCTGTTCAGCTATGAGGTTATTTGTTTGATTTGCTGTTGGGCTTGTTTTTGCTTTAAGACTTCAAGGGCTTGCCATTGAAGAGCTTATATATCCATAAGATAAAGCAACTACTTATAAATCCACAGGGGATCATGCAGCACGTATGGCAGTAGCACAGGGCGGCCAAACAGGACTTTAAATCTCAAGTTAATAGGGCTTGTTGAGTTTTCTGCATTTGGTCGTTGAGACAGGCAAAAAAGTTATTTCTGTAGCCAATGCAAAACCATGGCTGTTAGACGTGCCAGGGAGCAGTCTCCAGGCTGTAAGACCAGGTGAACTCATCAGTGTGAGAAAGCTGTAGAAATATCTGGGGACAGACACCCATAAGGACCATTACAGTTCTACCACTCCAAGCTCCTTTATGTAAAATAGCTTCTCTCCTGCCATCATACAGACTGAATATGAGATAAGGAGCTGAAAGTGGATCAAAGAAACAAGAGATTAGGGCATGCAGCTTCTAACACGTTGGAAGACCAGTGGCTCTATGAATCCCCAGGCTATAAAAACCAACTACTTTAAAATTAAACTTCTCCTAACTGATAACTTTTACACACTATGCCATGGCTGTCCCTTAAGACTACACAACATGGAAAAGACCACTACATTGCTTGTTCATGACTATCATTCAAGAATTGCTGACATTCAGAACAACAGGAAGAGGAAATCCACAAAGCAGGCAGAGCCACACAGCCATCTCATATTATTACGAGTGGGTGGAAGAGAAAAAAAAATCCAAAAAAAAGTCACCCAGCAAGAGACTCAAGCAAGCATAGGTGGAAGGGAAGGACTAAAACATGACAACCTACCAGTATATTTTGTGCCAATTGAAACAGTCTGGTTTTGATGAGAAAGGGGAGGGCAGAATGAAAACAAACTGCCCTGGGTCCTGCGTTTGCACTTCTGACAGTCAAAATGAGTATTCAGTTTGGCTCTGTTTTATAAAGAAGCCTCATAGCAGAAAGCAGAGACCTGAAATTATGGACAAAGCCTTGGCAAGAAGGGAGCAATAAGTCACCTTACACTAAAATTGTGGGTTTTTTTGCATTAATTTTCTGTTATCTCATTAATTTAGGCTAGTCACATCCTTTGCAACAAAGTTGTTTTGTGTTGTTTTCACTGCTGTCATTTATCTATGATTGCTGAGACAACATAAGGCCAAAAAATAGGGACGGACTTTAAAATTCAAATTGATGTAATGTTTATAAACTTTACATAAAGTGGTATATAAATTGTTACCTGAACTTGATCGCATTCATCAGTGGGGAAGATCCGTATCTGTCTCTAGCGTAAACAGTTGCACCAGATGTTAACAAATACTCAACTGATGGTAAATGCCCTTCAGAGGCTGCAATATGAAGTGGAGTTCGGCCATCATAGTCTTCACAGCTTAGGTTTCCACCCTACAAGAGGACAGGTCTTTCACATGATAAAAACATAATGGCTGCACATGAAATTGTTGGTACAACAGACCACAACAAGTTGTACCACCAAAATATTAAGCTTACAAGTTTATCTCACAAAGATATTTCTAGCACCTGTACAGGTATTTATTTCACTTTCCATATCTCATTACAGCCCCCTCAGATAGGCTTTTTACTGCACTACACCACACAACAGCATCGTGCCTAGAGTCTGCTAATTTTATTTGTCTTCGTTTATTGTTATTTTCAAGACACATTTATCCTTTTTCTAGACCCATTATCAAAGCCTCAAGAGTAGAGTTAGAGCAAGGAAAATTAAAAACAAAGAGGCGTAGAAAATGATATAGGGTAATAGGTATTTCTTTTTTCAGGTATAATCCATGCTAGAGCTATGGGGAGAACCAAAATCCTGATTTAACACTGCACTGTGTTTCACTTAAATATAATTTCCAAGTTCTTTTTTTTTTTTTTTTTTTTTAAATCATGACAGATTTACATCCAAAAGCTGGATACTATGAATATGCATAAAGAGAGTTAAATGAAAGAAAGCATCACAAATCATTTTAAAGCGTTCCAAAGTTAGCAGATAAGAACTTGCATATTAATCTACCTGTATTTTCATAGTTCAAAAGAAAATGAAAGCAGCTGAGAACCAGGTAGAGGAAAGAACACACCAGTTTTGAAGGCAAAGTCTGAAGTGCCTAGAAACTAGTTCTATTAGTCAAAGCACTTTGATTTTAAGGTACTTTATATCATTGCTTCCCAGAGAGTATTAGCTTCCTCCTATCATGTACAGCTCTACTTGAATACTCATTCACAAACTGTGAATTTCACATTACCATTTCTGCTATGGCTCTCAGTGCGTCTACGTCACCCAGTTTAGCTGCAGCACAAGCCAAAAGTGGAATTAATGCATCTCTTACAGCTTCTAACTCCTGAGAAACAAATAAAAATAAACATTTAATATCAGCCTCGCCTGTAATGTGATTAAAATCTAAGTCATAAAAACTCTGCCCTCACACTTTCATGTGAAGTTTTCAAATTAGTCATCTGGATATTTTAAAATGGTAGCATTTTGTTCTTGGAAGGAAAGAAGTCTCATGTTTACTTTACATTTTGTAGCTCTCCCATCCATGATTTATATTCCTCCCTAGCAACACTACAATTACCTGATATCTATATATACCATTTAAAGTGCACATACTAATTACCATCTCTGCCCTGCCACAGTTACACATCAGTACAGTAAGAGAAACAGGGCTGGTAGGAGTTAGAAGAGATCATTATCATCTATTCTCGTCAAGAATGAATCAACTTTAGTCATGTGAGTCCTCAGATATTTGTGTAATCTGTACTTCCAAACCTCCCATTTCTCATACTAAAGAACTACCACAAATTCAGTATTCATACAGCTATTGAAAATCTCATCTTCCCTCAAACCACGTGAAGAGGAAAGCGAACGCTTGTATCTAAGAACCAATACTATAGTTTCTGATTTTCCAATTGAGACTAATATTAAAAACCACAAATTATACTTGCGTAACACTTCCTCAGTATCATCCTTCTATGACTGCATGCACAATTAAGCTGTTCTACCCCTTATTATTTGGCTTGCTCCAAACTGTCAATACATTTGACCACAAAAACACACTGCGCTTTTTCATATCATTGATACCCTGAATTGCAGCAACTGTCTGAGGCTTGTTATTGTAGCCAGCCAGCCAAGAAAACAAAGTCAAGATGGGGCTACAAAGGAGGAGGAAAAAAAAAAAAAACTAACAAAACAACAAATTTAATGTGTTTTTAATTAAAACCATTTTAATGCCCTGCTTGTCATTGTGTCCTTTCTCTCCACCCCAGCTGGTTAGCTGGGGCACTTGGTACTGAAATAATAATCTAAAACTTCCAGTGTTCCATTTTTCTTTCAGCTGCAAGCTAGGTTCACTTAACTGCGTTTACAGATTTATATGAGTTTGGGTTGAAGTATTTAAAGATATACCTCCTTGCAGCTGATACTTAGAGATCTGGCAATCACTTGAATAAACTTGCTATCTCTGAGAGAGATCTTGGCTCCTGTGGGTACAACAGTCATTTCTCCTCTTAGATTCTCACTCAGCATCTGAAAAGCAAGCAATCAAACCCTTTGTTAGCAAAGGAAAAATATGGTAGTAGTCTAATAAAAAAGCTTAGGATCAACTAAGAAAATTGTTTGGAGGAATTATGGAAAGTAATTGAATGCAGACAAAAGATTAAATAAATTGTTACTGTCCCATGAAGCTTGCAAGTTTAAAAAAGACAAAGCAGGGGGGGGTGAGAAGGGACTGGCAAAGAAAACTTTCTTCCAAAGCAAAGAAACCAAACTAAGCACATAACAAAACACCTCAATTTTTAGAGTATGCAGACAAAAGTTCCCTAATGGAGTATGCTGCAGCCTACTTAAAAACACAAAGATATTGAGTAATGAGCAGCGTAAGGCAGAATATTTTGAAATGCTGCCTTTGGCCAGCATTCCCAACACCCAGTGCTCCTACACAGGCTGCGTGCTTAGGCCTCAAAACAAAGCACAGTGCTGCCTGTGGAAGTCATCTATTTCAACTGATTTTCAAACAGCTCCAGTAGCCCTGATTTTGTTAACATTTTTGGCCATAGAACCAGTTTTGAAAGCAGAGGTTCTGTAGTAGTGCTCATTATTTAATCATAAAGCAGGTGTGAATAGTATGCAGTGTGAGTGCATCTGATACAAGAAGGAAAAAACAAAAGATAGAACAAAAATGGACAGCCAATTCATGTGTAGAAATTGCTGGAACACGATAATAAAGAAACAAAAACGCTGTGGACAGCAGGCTCTATGAAATCTGGAGAACAAGGAGAGGAGCCATTCACAATTTTACATACTGGCACCCTTTCACTACAGGTTGCTGATGCAGCTACAGAACACGCAGTTGCTTCAATTAGAATTTTAAAAAGCAGGATTGTGAAAGTTTGCAAGAAACAGATGTGATGTTGGAAGGAGGAATGCCCCAGGTTCACTTATGTCTAGGCATGCCCTTTATTACAAAAAAAGCTCCCAAGAGCTGACAACACTATAGCTGTCTGCTGGAAGAGTCCCATATATGTGTAACTCGCTCAGAGGATACCAATTGCTTTGGCACACTTTTAGAGTTTGACAGGTTGAGATCATTACGTTGCACAGGTAACCCTAGCAATTGGCACCTATGCTGAAGGCGCCCAGTGCAAAAATCCTGCATGCCTTACTCAGTCCTACCAGCTCTGAAGCCATCTGCATCTATCTGGGGGCACATTCCTTGCTTCTTCATGTTGAAAGAGAATCCTAAAATAACCATGCCAGCTTCAGGAGAGCTTCTGTCTCTTGGGAGACCATTGTTTGGTGATATGCTTAGCTGAAGATATTGCCACAGACAACATATTTCCAGGCTTTCTTCTTCTCCTGGTCTCTACCACTCATTCCTGCCCAGGCAACGTAGCATGTTGCTCCCTTAGTTGTGCCAACACAACCCTTTGTGAGTCTGTACAGTGAGATGAATGAGGAAACCAATCCTGCTCAACTCAAAGAAACTGCAGAAGTTATTTGTTTTTCAAGTCGTATAAGGGGGATAGCAGCACTACCTCGTAACGCCGTGTAACACATTACAGATGATGCAGGAATACCACGCGCCAGTAGTACCTAAAACGTAGTATCACCAAGTCTTCACCTGAATAATTCAGCTATCTCGCCTTGGCAAACTGGATCTCGAATTAAGTTTTAACCCATACACCTAGGCAGGATGTCAGCCGGAAAGTTTCTCCAGTTCCAGGTCAAATGATCCTCTTTGCAAGAAGATTAAAGTCTACATTAAGAAAGAGGCTAGTATACGTGTATTCCAGGGGTCAGTGAGTCTACCAAGGGGGCATCAGTAAAGAGCCTGGGTTTCTGAAGTGTATATACACAAACACATGCAATACCCCAACTTACAGTGTCACACTGCCTGTTTCGCATATTGTTGCACAGAGTATGTTCTTGCCATCCTCACTGAAAAAAACCACATAGCCTCTCCTTCTCTCATTTTTCAGAGTAAGGACTTCAGCAAACAACACAAAGCTCCGAAACGGAAAGTATTTCCAAGTACAGTTCATGGTACTTCCAGTCACCCACTTATGATCACAGGTACCTTAACATGCTTGTCTCAGTGCTCCTACTGAGCATGAAATCAAGGTCAAATTTCTTTCAGTTTGAGTTTAAAAAAAACACCAACATAATAAGATACACGCGTGCTGAAGACTAGAGAGTGACTCATGGTGATGTCATCTCCCAAAGTGTCAAGATTTTGGTTTCATTGCATGCAGGCACAGAAACACATGTATTCCTGTAGTCTGCTGCTACCCCCCCATCTAATTCACAGCTGTGTGTTCCCTGTATACAGGAACTTCATCATTTAGGGGAAAATGCCATAATTAAAAACCAATGACAACATTAAAGGGGCTAAGGTTTTTAAATGTATT
Organism: Gallus gallus; assembly: GCF_016699485.2. Taxonomy (NCBI): domain Eukaryota; kingdom Metazoa; phylum Chordata; class Aves; order Galliformes; family Phasianidae; genus Gallus; species Gallus gallus. Next base: position 50,167,977 of record NC_052536.1, on the reverse strand, counting down.
ATGATTGGTTCTTAAAACAGTCCTCTACTTTTGATGTATTTATAAAATGCATCCCTAATGCTCACAGAAGTAGTACTGTAAAGGAAGAGGCTGTACGTTCCATTCATTTTCAAAATTAGCTTTACCAGTAATATCAGTGACAAGATCTTTGCTGACATCAGGAGAGTTAGGATTCTGCCTCCCTTATTAATTTCCACACATATTCTTTTGTATGGAAATGTCTAACGCAGACTACTGCATTTTTATTGCTTGGTCATAGTCTTCAACTGATTTATGCAGAGAATTCTCTTCTTCCCCGATCTACATACACTTCTTTGCCTAAGAGAATTTTCTATAAGAAAAAAAAAACAGCGTGATGTTCACATTATGGCTCTGGAACCAATTGCTTTTAAATGGAAGGGAGAATCCCAAAGCATTCAGCTGAGCAGAAGTTAGCACAGTAGATGAGAAAGTTAAAGCCTTTCAAGGTCACACTGAAATATCTACCTGTCTCTTCTCCTCCCAGCTGAGCTTACTCTTGCTGAGCGTGTATGACAGTTTAGTTAAGGCTGCCTCTGGTGTCATATCATATCCAGGAATTACTCCAACATCAGCGAGAGTCTGAAGGAAAAGAAATAATGGCTCCAATTAGCATAGCATGCAGAAATATCTTGCGTACAGAAGACGGACATGAATGTGCAGCAACACAGAGTACAGCATGCGGCCGTGCCTCCGCACTCTCATTCCTACTGCCACTGTAATATCTGTAATCTCAGCTATCAAATACTGGGCAAATACTAGAGCCAGTTGAATAAAGCTGGCTTATACTTTAGATTCCTTTTCACGCAGCACTGCTGAAGGATTCAGCCAAACCCTTGCCGTGGTCACTTACTGTGCTCAGATGGAAAGGTCACTGGTCTGCATCAGCTATCCGCAGAGTTGTCAGATTACTTTTACTGAAAAGCTGCAGTTACTCCATTTTAACCCAGTGGCGTCGCGAACACTGCCAAGTAGGCTGCTCACACTCAGACATATTTACTGTTCCTTTATGGGGCATATCTTTGGATGAGTTCCAGCACTACAGCGTGCTCACAGCAGGAGTGCTTTCATATCCTTTCAGGCCGCACGAGCATTGTGTGATTTAGAACATGCAACTAAAATGTGTAATTTACGCAGTTGCGATGAGAACAACTGAAAAAGATGACCCAACATTTTAAACGTATCTTGCTGGTAGTTAATAAAAGCACACAAGCGACTGAACCAGAGTAAGAAGCTGAAGCATCTTTGCCGTGGTTAGCAAGCTTCATAAGTATATAACAGATAAAGAAGATTTCACATCCCATCAGTAAATTGTACACGGGCAAACATTCAGGTTTCTATAAACTACAGGCCATTAGCTTTGCTATTACATGATGCCTCGCAGCTAAGCATCTTGCAGGAGCTTCTTTACACTGATTTACTTTTAAGTGCCTTGTATATAAACTTCATCTTTAGAACTTGTTGTGACTTAACTAATATTTCAGAGACTTGATCAGCACGTTAACACCTCTGAGAGCCCCAGACCAACATAAAAGTCATACGGAAAAAAACACATATAAATAAGGTGAGAGATACCCTCTGTACTGGAGAGCTAACCAAGTAACAGCTAGGGCTTTTTCAGTAGGCTTAGGAAAGAGGAGGAGGAAGGGATTTCCCAGCTTCCTTCCTATACCTTAAGTCTCCTCCTCAATTATAAGTTTCTGCTTTGCAGATGGTTCATAGGCTGGACATTCAGTTCATTAAATAAAACCAACACTTCAGTGGAAACCAGGGAGTCAGCTGACACACCAGATGAATAAAAAACAGCCTACCCATGTGCAAAGATCTGTGAAAGGCTGTATTAAAAGAAAAAATAATATTATTATTGGTAGTTTCCAGCATTCACCCATGAGATACTTCCTCCAGTGAACAGTTTCTCATGAAAAAGAAAAGGCAATGAAAAAACAAGCATTAAGTAATTTTGTAGGATTTGGCTTGCTCAGCAGCATTTCAAAAGATGACAAGAAAACAGGACAGCCTCCATCAATGGATGCTGAAGCAATGTATTACGTGTTCCATGTAAAAGATGGATACCAGAAGTGAACACATTTCTGCATGGCCTTACGTGTTTGGTAAGACAAATGCTAGTGACCTGAGTAGAACCTTTCAATTAAACAAATCAACAGTGAGGATTAGAATGTAAAAAGCCTGGCACTAAGGGACATGGTCAGTGGGCATGGTGGGGGTGGGCGAGGGTTGGACTATATGATCTCTGTGGTCTTTTCCAACCTTAATAATTCTATCATATTTGCTACAGAGCATGAGATCTCTCCCAAAGTTGATACTTTCAAAACATTCCCCCTTAACTTAGCTAAAATTCTACCGCACCCAAAGGACTGCTCATATCACAATACATCAAGTTGGAATACCAAAAAGGTGAAAATAGAAAACCCTGACAATTGCTTTTCTTTCTGCTCAAAACAGACTACGTATTCTTAAAGTAAATATAACTTAAAGCTATGCCAAAACCAACGTTAAAATAGTCAGGTTTCGGCATCAATTCAGAGCACCTAGGTTTGCCTTACAGTCAAAGTCAAGACCAGCCAATGATAAGAGTAGTCATTGAATATGCTCTGCTGGACAGGTGACTAAACTAAAACAGGTGCCTAAAAACAGGGGTGTGCATCACCCTACATGAGTGCTTCTTGGATACTTAATGGTTGGCCATTACAAAGGCCAGTTAAACCAGCTTCCTTCACACCACTACATGTAACACATACTCTCATACAGCTTTGAGCTCTTACTAGTCTCAGTGATGTTATGTCTTAATACACAATTAAGAAACTCACTACAAAATGTCCTGAATAGTAAGAGCATTGACAGCTTAAATACAACTGATTTCCATTCTGCAAGACATATGCTTCCTTACACTGTTCCCCTTCTTGCTGAATTCAGTTGCACTTTCAGTCAAATAAACACTGATATTTAGAATACTGCTTGGATTTGCATGCTTTCCTGCTGTTCTTACATTGCAACTAAGTAATTGCAAGCCTATCAAGTATTTCTGTATTCGATCATCCGATCCACAAAGTAGATTCTAGCTCAGGGAATGCCTTGGGGAGAGATACTAATAATCTAATGTAAGGTATCCTGGAGTGCTACACATGACAGGAGCAAGCAGTCAGTGATTTGGGATTTGAGGTGAATATGTAGACCATTCAGGCTAAGAGTAACAGCACTGTGTTTGCAGATATATATTTACATGCTTACAGCTTAACATTTTTCTAATCTGGTTATATTATGAGCAATATTTTCAGTGTAACAAATCTGCCTTCGTACATCGGCTCTACTAGAAGTACACAATCACGCTATATCAGCAAAATGTCTTTTACACAGAAGTAGAATCTGAAATCATTGCACAAGCCTCACCTGCCCTGTTGCATAGACTGTTGTAACAGAGCCTCGCAAGCACTGGGTGCAGTTTAGAATCACTACTTTTCGTTCAGTTGCTCTCTTAAGTTCTTCCAGCAAGTCTTCTCTGTTATTTGGGGCATTGCCACTTCCATAAGTTTCAAGTACAATGCCCTCAATTGGAGGCTGGAGAAATGCTTTCACCTGTTTAAAAACAAGACAGAAAAGAGAGGTGAAGGCTGTGTTTACATCACATTAAGATTTTCCTATCTGGCAGTTATAAAAAATAGGCTATTCCTGTTACAGCCTCATAGGCTCTCATGCCTTACAGTCTTCTCGTGCCCTTCTGTACTCCTCATTTGCAATAACAAGGACTGAAAAGTAATGTTAAAAAATGAGCATTTCAAATTCTTAGTTTCCTTTAAAATTCCTAGAGGGATAGATTTTAAAATAAACTATTTTCCACAATCACGACCTCAGCGTGAGAAAGGATGCTATTGTTTAAGGGCCACTAACAGGCTATAGTGTTGCACCACGGAGGAACAAAAGGGTAGATTTACACTTAGAAAATAAATACAGAATTATTATTTCAATCTGGAACTCCCACCCCTGCCCAGATTTTTCATTTTAGCAAAGTTTTGCAAACAAGTATCTGCTTAACTAAGAGGAGGAGTGTCTCACCTTTCAGGAAAGAACACTCTACTGAAGCACAGAGGTGTTTGGTGTTTTTTTTTTTAACTCAAAAAGCAATCAATTTAATGCGAAGCAGATAAAATTAAAAAGAGGTTCAAAATCTTTCTGGGACAGCTGTTAATGTGACAGCTGTTAATGTGACGGCTATTGTGTCTCATTCTAAGAAAATGCCTTGCAAATTTTTCTTCCTAGAAAAATATATTTTAAACAATCTAAACGTTTCCTTGCTGATCACATATGCTAAATGCAATACACTGTAAGCCCCTGTGAGACTAGCAATGCAGTTGGAGTTTTATTGCAAATATACCACCCCTCTGCCTTTCCATCTGTTCATATTCACCTAAAAAGAGTGGTAATATAATTGAGGAGTGCTTCTTAAACTAGTGGATTCTATTTAAATTGGCAACAGCCATGAAAGACCCATCAATTCAATGGAAGTGGTACTAGACAAAAAATTAAAGACAAATTTACCTAAACCCACTGTTCTGTAAAACTATTTTTAAAGGCTCAGAGCAGGAAAATCCTACTCCTCATCTTCAGCTCTGTATGAATGCTGTGGCTCATGCTAACCACCGGTATGAGATGAAAGGAACCTTGAAAAATAAGCATGAGCTGTGGAAGAATTCACACTCATCTCCCCAATCATATATTCTTGGCAAGGTATCTATTATTATGTCTTAATGTGCAGCAAGAAAGCATTTCCACCATCATTGGACCCCACACTTCTCCAGAAAAGCACACTTCATCTGTTTATGAGCCCTTATAAGAAGTTAATTTTAAGTTTCAGAGCCCAGAAAGTTTAGATAAAAGATACTCTAAAAGCTTTTATTAATAGATTATAGCCCATGAAAATAGTCTTTGAATGCTCTGATGTTACAGGAAATGTTTATCAGAAGGCAGATACTTTCCCTTCCTTCCAAAACCCAATCACTGCTACAACAACGTAGCATCCCCACTTCAGCTTACTAATCAAGTATTTGAGCATCATTTCATCCACTTCCAAACCTCAGTGGTGACACTCACAGCAGCAGCAGTTATTCCTGGGAATATTCGCAGAAGCCCAACATTCCTGTTCATATTGGTATGAACTCGAAATTTCTTCTTGGTATTGGCTCTGCATACTGTTTCCCAGTTTACTGCAAAAGAGAAATGGCCTTTTTAATACAACATCAAAGACATAATATTAAGTACATTTGTAGCACCTCATACCTACAGCGGTATCTTCAAAACTGTTTCTTATATAGGGGACTCATGAAAGACAATATATTTTTTAAAAGAGGAAATGAAGAGTCATTTAAGACAGCAGCCTTAACAGCTGATCTAACACACTTTATCTATTACATGCCACGAGATATGTCTTTAAGGCCATTTCCAGGTCAAACTCAACTGTGTTATATTTTAGCTTTAACTCCAAAATAGTGTAGATGCTGAGATAAATCAGTATTACTTGTCAATATTTCTAAGTTAGTGCCCTTCAAGGAGATATTTAAGTACACTTGTTTAAATTTAATAGCATTTTACAGCCGAGACTTCCAAAATGGACATTTTAGTGCAATGACCGCTCTTCCAACTGCAGTGCCTTCAAAAGAAAAGTCTGCTGGCTGTGAAAACCATTTAAGTACAAGACCTGATTGGTTCGCAGTGTCAATCATGTCCTGTTGGCATCAGCTCTCCCATTTCAGAGTGGTCAGGAAGTCTCAGCTAACACACTGATACGTACGTCTGGCCTAGGCAATACACCGACTTAGCATACACTGATCAGAACCTTACTGTTATTTAGCTGGACTGATATCACCCTGGATTAACGCTTAGAAAACAGACCTTAGTTTTCTCCGACAAGAGATATGACAAATGCATTTACTGTTGCTGCTAATCACCTCCTGAGTTTATTATGTAGTTACTAATGATTAAATAAAATAGCAAGGATTCAATTAACTCCGTTTACACATTTAGAGCCAGAAGCCAGCTGTTTAACTAATAGTTTGTTTGTGCTATTTTATTAGAAGCCAAGTCATGCATTATTGATTTCAAAATTTTACTACTTCAGTAGTGCAGACGGCTGCTACAGGCCTGCAAAGGAAGTTTAACAAACAGCCAGCAGCTCAGTGCGTCATGCTTCAATGGAAGCGGACCATGCTGTATACCTGTTTCCTCCCTGTGATCTAAGCTTTTTAGATTTTGGCAAAATCCCTGAGCAGCAAGACAGATAAAAGGTCTGAATTCGTACTAACGATGTGTTCTCAGCCACAATGAGAGTTACTCAGACTAATTGCTGTTAAAATCTCTTGCAATCAGCAGACAGCCGTTCTCAAGAAAACTCAAAGTACATTTAGAAGCCTGCGCTGAAGCCTACTCTATTGCCTCACTACCAGAGATACTGAGAAGAACACAGTCCTTTAAGTCAGGACAGAAAAACAGCAGTCACCTGCAAGACTTTATGAGCCCTTCTCGAGGTGCCCCTTAACAACTACAGCCTCTTTCTAAAAAAGAAATACCATACAGAGTACCTGGCTTGGCATCATCTTTACTCTGCCTTCCATACTTAAGCACATGGATCGCTAATGCTCCAGGAATGGGAGAATAGAAATATTGACAGTTTCTACAGCTCATTTTTGAGAAGCTGTACAGTACGGTTCTGGAATCACCTGGCTGGAGCTAGTAGTTGGCCCAGTAACTTTCTGGAATAAGTTAAGAAACATGCAGGAGATAAATGGGCAAGGGCATAGAATCATAGAATTCTGCTTGAGGTTCATAGAATAGGCTAACCACACTCACTCCTGAGCACTGTGCTTTAAGAAGAAGCGGTGTTTAGCAATAAACTCAATCATTTCAACTTTCTAACAATCAGATGGATTATTTAAAAGCAGCCTTCTCTGTAAGAAGGGACAGCAGTAAAATATGACTGTTTTTGTTATCCTCCATAAGCTAGGAGTCCATGCCAAAACTTCACAAATGCATGCTACTACATTTGGCAATGGCTAGCATCCCTAATGTCTTCAGCAAACTTGAGGAATGAATGGAGGAAACCTACAGTGGCAAGGATGAGTAACACACTGCCCAAAGCAGAAGACCAAGGAGAGAGATCACAGGATAGGCTCAAAAGCCAGACTATACCAGGCCTATGCCTGTACTCATGGGAGTACATTCTACCAAATAGCACGTAGCCTTCAAGATAAATATAATGCAGTCAGATGCAGTAGTGTGATGCAATTCTAAACTATGTTAAAAAAAAAAAAAAAAAAGAGTTAGAGATTGTCTCTGAGTTAACATTCTCTTGGTCATGAATCTCTTCAGTTTACATAATGTGCTCAGTACTCCAGACTCTACAGATGTCAGATTTCCATTAGACAAATGAGCTTAAAAAGTGGAACAAAAGGCAACAGTGATGCAAGAGCCACAAAACCACCTAGATTTCATAAAAGCTCAACTTCACCTCGGATTTATTCATGACTGTTCTAAGTGAGGCTATACATGGGAGGAAAAAAAAAGACACATTTAGAACACATCTTTTGCATCCTCCACATCAAAGATAATATCCCCCAAAAGGAAGAATGTTTAATCAACATAGTTAAGCATCTTCATTGTAACAAATAAACTAGCTGTCCTGCAGCCAGTGGCTGTAGTGCATAAGAATCACTACCTTTGATTAAATAAAAGTAATAACAATCTTAGCAATCATTAACAGCTCTTAAATAAAAAAACTCTTACATGCAAAGTACAAAAAGCTCTATATGTTGGTGTTCATAATAGTTTTTATGCTGGATACGATGGATAAGAGTGACTAATTAGGGATACAGACGTTAGGAGTAACAAGAAGAAAGTAAGCTGTCCTGACTTGGATGGGCTGTGCTTGTAAAAAGTTTAACTTATATATTCTGCTGCATTATGTAAATGTGGATGCAATGCTGGGGAACAATCTTAAGTTAGCTACTGGTCCTGCACAGCAGAGAGAACATTTTTAAAGCATAAAACAGAAAGCTATTGGCTATTTATATCCTGCATTGAGAATGGCTTGGGACAAAGATGGCATTATTCGAGGACACTACATTCAAAGTATTAAGCCCTTCTGTTTGTTTTTCCAAACAAAACAAACACAAACAATACTCCGCTGCTCCCAATCTCTCTCTCCTTCCCAAACGCTACAACTTTTCAAATTACTGGCCAAAAACCAAATTTGAAAGAAAAGCTTATACCTAAGTCACAAAGTGAACTAATAGGGTTTGAAGCTTGACTAGCTTTTGTTCTCCTTCTGAGCTCACTAGTGCAGGGATGGGAACAGAAGGCACCCTGCAGTCCCTGAAGAGGCAGCTTTTGTCAGAGGAGTGCTAAGAAAAATCTCGGGCTCCCTTCACATCCCATGGTTGAACAGTGATGCAGAAGGGAACAACCAAAACCATTTTTCTGTCAAGAAAAAAAAAAGCACAACTTCAGAGTGCTTATCTTATTCAGCTTTACACATACCCACACACGAGATGGGTCTAGTGTGGAAAAAAAAAAAACCAGCAACAATAACCTATCTGCAAAACAAAATAAAAAAGCAGCAGCACCTCCAAGCAGTGTAGAAAGCAGCAAAACCCCTTCTTTTAACACTGCTTATTCCACAGTGCGGGTTTCAACTTATAATGGGTGAGCAGTAACTCAGAGGGACACTTCCCTTACGAGTGGTGAGTGAACTCCAAGTTATGAAATCAAACAAGAAATGCAGCTTTTCTTGATTGCAGAGCTCCAGACAAACAGCAACACTTTCTTCTCATCCCTCTCTGTAAGGCTACCAGTGAGCCATGCCATTATATAAGCTACGCCAGCGTTCATTAGAATTCATGGCCACAGCCAAGGGGTGGGGAACACAGGCCAACCTATGGGTGGAAATTCCTGGCGGAGGCAAGCAAGCTTAGACCCCCTTTTTTGGCAGTTTATTATAAAACAATTGACACACGCCTTTTGAAATGAATATTTAAATTGAAGGGTATAACTGCAAGCATTAACATGCCTAGTTACGAGGGGAAAAAACACCAAAAGAACTTCAGTGAGCAGAGCCGGCATTTGCCTTAATGCATAAATGACTTGGGCTTTTTACTATAAATAACCAGAACTGCCAACCAAGACAGACTTGGCCAGTGACAAATAGCTTCTCTCTAATGAGACTGGTGGGTAGGTGAGACTACAGGGCCTTCCAACCTGCTTCCGCTGTACCACACCTGCATACACAGGTACAGACTCTTTTCATCCCCTACACCAGTTGTGTGTCTAATCATACGGTCCTGCACATATGCACCACTCCCAGAAGTTACATGCATGCGTGATGAAGAAAGTCCAGTCATGGTAACAAAGCAGGTTTCATATTTGCCTCATTAAGACAAGAGAGAACAGAGGACAGTAACTGGTTATGAAATATATTGAGACTCCTTATACATTTCATGTGAAACAGACCTCCTCGTCTCTCTTTGTTTTCAAAGCATGAGAGAAATACAGCAAGGTATTTTATTTCATAAGCTGTACAATTTTAGAAATATTGGGTTTTGATTCTCTATCGTTCATTTCATACAGTCTTCTGATCCTGTTGCAAAAGCATTTCCCACCAACGTTAGGTTTCCTATTCATCTGAGGAGTCTGCTCTAAGTTTTTATTCCTTTCAAGAGTTTTGTGTGCTGAACTGAAAGTCTCAAGGAAGCTGCCACACTTGTCAGTCTAAAATTTGGTAACAGGACTCTGAGGTGTTGGTAACACAGTCAAGGATCTGTCAGAGAACACAGGTGATGGGAACAAAAACCCACTGGGAGTTTCATCTGAGGGGGAAGATGGGGAAAAATGGAGATAACAAAATGAAGAAGAGAGCAGTAGCTAGAGCAGGGAGGGGAAATGAACTAAGCTTCTCCCTCTCCTCTCTGACTCCCTTGTCTTTATATGGCATGTCTAACCTTGAAACACATCTCCTCTCCTTGTTCCTGTGTACCAGCCCTTGATCACAAGCTCTTATCCCATCATGCTCCTCATTCCTTCCATTTTGCCACCCATTCCCTCTCTGCTTCTCCAGAATTTTCATTCCCAGCTTCGTTACAAACTAGGAAGCCCCAGGAGGAGCACAGGGCCTGTTCCTTCTGGCGTTGTCAGACTGCTCTACATAATGCTGAAGCAGCAGGAGTCAGCCCAGTCTACAGGAAGATTAAGAGGTGTTACACGAAGCGATCTGGAAAAAAATACAGTGAGTTAAAAGACGCTCGATTTGTTTGGTTTGTTTCTAAAAGCCCTGAGTGGTTCCTCGTGTCTGTGAAATCTTCATACTAGGACTGTATGAGCAAACACAGGGGAGGCAGCTATGTTTCAAACAATCGCTTTGGACAAAATAAAGCAGCACCGGTAGATTGCCCATACTACACACTATGTTTTCCAGAATGAAACAATCCTTCAATTCTGACACTGTCATCTTGGATAAATGATGCTACCCTAACTGGGTAATCAACTGAAACAAATAAAAATAGAGCCTATCACACCATCAGTTTTTAACTCAGAAATCCTCGCTGACCTCAATGGGGCATCCTACCGAAAAGATAATGGGACAAAATATGGGCCAAGCAAAGTACTTAGTAACTTTCATTTTTCTCCCGTAGACAAGGAATCACAAAACAGGTCATTTAAATCCAAAAGAAAGATGGCATGCGATTTGCAGCCTGATTTCATTATCGATCAGTCAGTAAACCGACTTTATTTATAACCTATCTGATGCACTTCATAAAAACCCAAGAAAGACTTTCCTCAATTTTCTAATACAATCAGCTGACAGCATTTCAGTGTTTGACACAACACAGTAAAACAACAGTGGCAAACTCTCTACCAGAGAGATGTCTTATAGATCACTACAGTATTTTACAGGCTCCCTTAGTTATCTGGCCCTGTTACAAACATAGTCCTTTGAACTGGAACTTTTTTAAGCGACTCCCATCCATTTGGTTAAGGGATACATTTATTGTTCCAAACGACAGAATGTCTCTCTCTAGTAGCATAAACCACTCAGAACACCACACTGCAAAATCTAGAGCTCCTAGCAAAAGAATTAGTGAACCCCCATCTACTTCTTATTTGTGGGAATAATGGAGACTGTCACCAAAGACTCTATCTTTTAAAATATATCTAGGCTATCCAAAAGCAGCTAGCCCAACTTATTTCTGAAAAATGTCCTTTAGTATGTTTTTTGACAGCCCCTCATTTGGCGGGACTCCAAATGGGTCTCTTTTCTCTCCTCTCCAAAGAAACAGTGCCGATGTCTGAGAACCAAGACCAGAATGTTAATGGCTTTACAAACAGACACATACAAATTATAAGGAGTCTTCATAAGTTAGGAGAAAAAAAAAACTTCACACAAAGCATATTTTCAGTGTGCTTGCAGTTTAGACAGGTCCTAAATATCCAGTAAAACATCTTACAAAATGTCATGCATCAAACAGACGATCTGTTGAAACTGCATGTACTCAATAATGACTCTTTTGCCTGATCTCAGAGCCCAGCGCAGTCATTAATGAGGGTAAACTCTTTGTTCTTTCAATCCTCCCTCACTCATTTTTATCTTCAGAGCAAGCATTTTCATGACACAAGGGAAAAATTCCCTTTGGTTAGTCTAGATCTTGAGTCAAAGTCTGTCCAGCTCACATCTATATTCAAGAGATAAATAGAGTTGAGTTCACAAATTCTCAGTCCTACTAATATTTGAAGTTTCAGAGCATATAAAGTGGAGTCAAAATACAGTGCTTTCAAACATATTTGAGTTTAAAAACAGCATTTCAACTACATAGGCACAGATTCTTTTCGGCTAGAGCTCTATTACATGTGGCATAAATTACAAGGCTTAAGAGAGGATGTTGCTTACTTGTAATATCAACCTCAGCATTTGCAAGTGGAGGCAGGTTAGGTGAGGAAAAGGCATTGAAACTCCCAGCATCCACCTTAGTCACCCTATTTCCCCTGTACAGTTTATTATAAAAATACAGGCACACCTGCAAAACAAGTAAAGAAACAGGTCTATGAATAAGCCAGTAATTAAAAGATTCAGTAGATAAATACTATAGTCTGTCCTTTATAAAGTGTTTTCTAAATCTTTAAAGCTACTCAGAGGCCAGTAGATGTTTACAACTCCTACCCTTTCAAAAAGAGTTGGCACATCTGTTGCACGTTGGTTTAAGAATTTAAGAAGAAAATAGGTTAAGAGCTAACTAGTTTCATAATCCTCTTATGAGGTAGAGTCTAGGAGACAGCAAATTTACCTGAGCCCACTTCAGAGATTGAGGAAAGGAACAGTGCGGACAATTTGTGCACGCTTACATCTAAACTCAGAATCTAAAATCTTAACAAAAGGCCTAGTGAAAATGAAGAATAACTTCCAAAAATATAAATAATATTAGGTTTCTTTTCAAGTCCCTTAAAGTAAGTCAACTGGAATTTGAACGAAAACAGATACTCGAAGCTGCTGTTAGTTATGAAGGTCTTGGCCTTGCTGTGATATCCTGTAAGGACTGGCAAGCATGGCAGAAGTGAAATAAGGTGCAACCTGATCAGATTTCTCTCAGATTTTTGGCTTGCAGAGCATCATCATCTTTAAAAGCAGGGTGCTGAGACCATGGAGATGCTTCCATGTTTATTATGTGTATCATCCTTGACACTTCAGTCTTCAGGTACTAGAGCTAGAAGATACTGCTATCAGTTCTAGCGCAACTCAAGAACTTCAAAGTAACTTTCAGTTCAAAAACTGACTTAGAAATGCTTCAGAACCCACACATTTGTAAGGGAATCTCTGATTTCAAGTCTGCTGCAAGCTAAAATTCAGACTAGATAGTCTTTATAGATTGCACACAGGCAAAACGAGGCATTAATCCTGAGAAAACAGTGTGTGCTTTGCCATGCAAGGGGCTGTTACCTCAGTGGAATCATTTTTTTTTTTCCTTCCCCTTTCAAGTGCAAATCCTACCAGATATTTTGAGTATGTAAGTATATGTCTTAGCTAGAGGGAGAAGAGCAGCTGTCGAGATGGTCTTCACATGCAAACAGACCTCGGGAATCACGAACTGCCCAGCAAAAAGCAGTGCCCCCAGAAGGTTGGCTCGGCCGTCGTTCTGCAGCTCATATATGGGCACCTGAAGAGTAGAGAATGAAATTAAACCCCATCCCTTCCGTAAAGCCTACACAGCAGGAGGAAAAAAAAAAAAAAGAATCCAACTTATGCAATAGAGATACATGAATAATTCATGTAACAATGATTTATGACAAGTAAAGTTTCCTTCTTCATCCAAACTATTTTAAACTACAGCAGAAGGTGGGGTTTCCCTCTGCTTATCCGGCTTCTATAATTTAAGTGCTTAAAGATAATGTAGAGATGATTCTAGCATGATTAAGCAATTGTTTTTAGAAGGAAAAATATCAAGAATATGAAGTAAGCAAACTCAGTTTACGTGACTGAACATGGGAGAAGTGATTGTACAGAAAAAAAAGTCTCAGTTCATACAGAACTGCCTCTATGGCTTCAGAACAGCTCTCTTGCACCATCCCTCCTCATAGTAGTATACAACACCTGAGCCTGCAGGTTATTACTGACGGAAACGTTCAAGATTAAAAACAGAAATCTGGTCTGCTGAATGACAGGGATGACCTCCACACCTCTACAGATTATGTCTTTATTAACAGAGAGTCAGAGCAACTCTCAGCAAAAAAAGTCACATCCTCTGTTGCTAGATCAATGCCAGGCAGCTCCCCAAATAATTAAGCAAAATAAAAAAGTAAAACCTTGAATATGATGTACTGCAGCTGGACTGCTCCATGTCAAGACACTAAGTGGTAGCCTACTCCTTCCTAGACTTTTGTATTTTGACTTCAAATAGACCACATGTGAAAGGGAAGTTATGAGATGTCGAAGAAAGGTTTTACAGTGCTATGTTTCATCTCTCTTTTGTGATTAGAGCTGTATTTTACACTCAAGCAAGCTATTCTAGTAAGACAACCCCTCCTCCTCAGACAATATGCAAAGGTCTGATCTCCAGCTAAGAGAATGAAAATTAATAAATCTTGTCTTTAGAGGAAAAGACAGACAGTGTGAGATGCTTTGTGGAACAGAAATGATAAAAAAAATGCATACAATGCTGAGAGATTGTAAAAAACGAGAAATAATGCAACAATGAGTAACATAAGATGGTCTAAGAAACAGGGAAGTAAAAAGTAATAAGCTTCAGGGCTTTAAAACAACAACAACAAAAAAAAGACAGCTAACAACCAGCAGCCACCTGAGGCTGGAAAGATGCCTCTCATATAAACAGATTATTACACAATGGCCAATGACAGGCTCTTATATCTTTCTCTGAAGCATCTGGCTCCGACCATAATGAACTACTGGTCTGATGTGGTACGGAGTTGTAAAGTCACTAATGATAAAATTATGGGGCAGATCCTCAGCTGGTAAGCCTGTCAATTCTCACTGATTTCTATCAGCACTGTGAGCATTCACCTTGGTGAGAGGCCTGTCCTGCACTACTAAAAGCCATAACGATGGTCAAGATTTGACGCAGCTCTGCATGCAAAAACAGAAAATGAAGTTTTATTTCAAATAAAGCCCATTACCTGCGATCCCGTCAGAACAACAGTTTTACCCAGGTTCTCACACATGAAGGATAAGGCTGAAGCTGTGTATGCCATTGTGTCGGTGCCATGGAGGATCACAAAGCCATCATACTTTTCATAGTGCTCCTGGAGACAGAGAGGCATTTTTCATGCTGTTAGAACAATGCATTGGCATCAAAGCGACGGATGGACTGCATGACTTTCACTGATGGAAGCAGCAGTGTAATACTTTAAAGGGTACTACACGGGTAATTCTTCCTCAAGTATCCACATTTTCAGTTTAAACATAATTAAGGGTTAATAGGACAATAAACACTACAGCTAGTAATTCTAATTAAGGAACAGTCAAAGAGATTTTTCTATGTATACATATTAATGCAGCATTTTTAAACCAGAAGACTGCTAATTAAGAAGAGCTTAGCAATGGCTCGAAACAGGAATGTTAACATATGCAAATCAGTCGCATGGTCTGATTTCTTGTTGCTGCTTTCACTGAGGGGATTACATCATTTACAGGAACAGAAGAGGCAAACCGAGGCTATCATGATGAACATATAGGAAAAAAAAAACAGGCCGTTTAATCCGGATGGCAGCCAGGCAGATTGCCAGTGTAAGAGTGCCCTCTTCTGTTTAGAAGTCATCACTTCTCAAGCAGTACCGCACTCCTGCAGCTCAAGAGCTGAAGAGGCTCTTATTGTTTGTAGGTAAGGTGCTCGTGCTTGCCTTAGGATACCAGGCACTAACAGATGCAAAAGAGAATTTTATAATGACTTTATGAAGTCGGAATGCATTAAAAAGAATGCGGCCAGCACGGTGAGGGAGGTGATCTGCCCCTCTGCTCTGGCCTGGTGAGGCCACACCTGGAGTACTGTGGGACTGCTGGGCTCCTCAGTTGCAGGAAGACAGGGAACTTGTAGAGGGAGTCCAGCAGGGGGCCATAAAGGTGACTGGGGTCTGGAGCAGCTCCCTTGTGAGGGCAGGCTGGGAGACCTGGGACTGTTCAGCCTGGAGAAGGCTCAGAGGGGATCTTATCAATGCTTATAAATAATGGATGGCAGTCAAGCGGATGGGGCCAGGCTCTTCTGGGTGGTGCCCAGTGACAGGACAAGGAGCAACGGGCTCAAGCTGAAACACGGAAGTTTCACATGAACATGAGAAAAACTACTTTTCTGTGGAGGTGACGGAGCACTGGAACAGGTTGCCCAGAGAGGTGGTGGAGCCTCCTTCTCTGGAGATACTCAGAGTCCATCTGGATACCTTCCTGCCCAACCTACCGTAGGGAATTCCTTTAGCAGAGGGTTGGAATGGATGATCTCCTGAGGTCCCTTCCAGCCCCTACACAGTTCTGTGATTCTGTGATGCAATCTACATACAACTCTACACAGAAAGTTTTTAATACAAAGCCACAAATTGCTCCTTGTCCTGATGGAATAAAATCATCAGCTGGCTTTCAGAGGACAAAGGAATTGTTTCCTCTGTTTTAAGAGTGATGCACGTAGTAAACATTTCAGTCAGAGAAACTGATGTCTCTAATGTAATTTGGTTTACATGGACATGATTTTATAGCAGTCTGAGCAAATACAAGAAGTGCCAGTGGGAATTTTTTATTTTCCACAGAATTAAATCAGATTTCTTTTGAAGTAGACTTCTTATGTTACATTGGGCACACACGCTTGGCATCCCTGATAATATGGTCAGCTCCTAATCCACCAAATCCAAGATTTTTCTGTAGGCCAGAAACTGGGATGCATAAAGTGTGCTGCTGTATTCATCAATGCTGAAACAACATAAGTGAATTCCAAGGGCTAAAATCACAGAAATAGCCACTTGTCCTCTCTATTTCAATCTGTACACTTCACTAATACTTTCAGCCTTGAATCTTATTAAATGATAAAGAACACAGCTTGTCTTAAGCTTCACAGTACAAAAGATCAGCCCGTTAGTTAAATAAAAATCCCAAAGAAACATCTTATAGTGTTCCATTCTGAGAAGCCTCCAGCACGTTACAGCTGCTCCAATGAAGAGCTCAGGATGAACACAGCGTGGCAGTGTCTATCCACAAGCTGGACAGCTGAAGAAATTCATTCCTTCTCATCACTTTTCACTTGGGTTACATGTACTGGATGCAGAGAAGCTGGATTCTGCATACATTTTTTGAGAAGTTGTGAAAAAACGAATGTCCCATTAAGGAAGAAAGGTAAATTGTCTCCTGTTCAACACAGCATTGCCTTCTTTAAAATACTCTACTCTCAGCCCTGGGCTTTTCCCAGCTGCATCCCTGTTCCATACCCTCTCTGTCTCTTCTCTGACCTGTCAAGATGCATTCCATAAGAGAAGCACGTTCCTCACTTTGATGGTTTCAGGAATAGAGGATCTAAAGGTCAAAGACTGTTATGTAATCTTCAGTAGCATTCCCAGCATTACTATACCCTTAGTGAAAATTGGTACAGCTTAGTGGAATATGACTTACACCACAAAGACTTACACCACTGCAGAGTGAGGAGGAGTGGAACAGCAGAGTATTTGTAGGCCCGTGGCTATTTATTGCTAACAGCTACATATGAATTCCTGGTGTGAAGCATTTAAAATGTTTCATATTTCTGCTTTCTTAAAAGCACATAGTTAAGAAAGGGAACAGAAGCAGAGGAATGCTCTTAATCTAGAGAAGGATGTAATGAGTTCATCTACATATACAAAAATATTTAGGGCTTTGGTCATTTCCCAGTGTGTGGAAACCAACCTTGGTAATGTTTTTTTCTCCTGGTTGCAAAACCAAAGCGAGTCAAGACAATGTGTGTCTGAGTAAGAGAGGCATATGAAATTATCTCCTATGCTGATAGCTAACCATTAATCTAGCAGAACACTCAAATGCTGTATAACCATACAACCTTCTGCTAAGTTACCTGCACCTAAGGATTTTACTTGACGCTTTTCAACAGTGAATCTAAGCCAACATTTTGTAACATATTAATCTATATATTACATGTCTTATTCAACCACAGCTGCAATTTTTCTTTTCATTTCATTTTACAGAATTATGGCTTGTCACTGGAAGAGCTACGTCACAAATGGGTTTGCAGCCTTTTCAAAATACAAGCTTTGCAAGCACAGAACTTGTTGCTTTACAGTTAATTAAGAAATACGGATGGCACTAAAACTTTAAATAAACAAATTTATTTATAGCACTCCCACACTGTTATACCTTGCTAAGTATACTAAACACAGTGCTATTTTTGTTTTAGCAACAACTGAGGTTTTATCCCACACCACAATACCTCAAGTTTCTTTGCAATTTTGGCCCAGTCCTCCGGCGTCATGTTTGAAGAATCCAGTAGTGGTGACAGCTCCAGGATTGTGTAGAAAATTCTTTTGTTTTGCTTAGAGACACTAAAAAGAGGGAAAAAAAAAATCACTATTAAAGCTAACAGCAGCTCATCACCTCTGATTTTTTTCACTAAAGCAGTATCTCCTGCTGTATCTGCAAGTCTATAGCCAAAGGAATGGTCTTAAGTTTGAAATGTTAAGTTCCAAGTTCAGAAGCTCATGATTTGATGTGGTTTAAAGCACAAACACTTCAATTTACTAAACTTAGAATTTGGGAGGCGGGGAGAAGTTGGCAAAAACAAAGGCAGGTAAGAATAATGCAGAGTCACTTTGTTTAAGTTTGGAATTGAGTTCTACCGTAAGTTCATATGTAGCCTTAAGGTTTAAAAAATGCTTTGTAAGCCACTGAGAGGAATCTGTAAAGCTCCCAAGATACACAGAGAGTCCACAGATGAGTTTCAACCACTGTTTAATACTTTGATAACTACAAATTCCTTGCAACGAAGGGAGTCTTCTCTTCAGAGCTGTAGGACTGGTCTTTATTTTTATAGCTTTTAGAAAGTTTACTTTCCTTGGTTTCTCTGACCTCAGATTTCAGAAAATATTTCCTTTTTTAGCCAATACCTGAAAGTAAACTGTTGCCAAATGACCCACAATTTCCTAGTGTTAGGCTACCTTCCTAAAGCCTCAGTCCTAGCCTACCAGGCCTGTTAACATCTTGCAGTTAACATCTCTTTTTTGAATTGGTATCAGACATCTCTCATAGAATCATAGAATCGCTAAGGTTGGAAAAGACCCACAGGATCATCCAGTCCAACCATTCATTCACCCTATACCAACAGTTCTCACTAAACCATGTCCCTCAACACAACATCCACTCTTTGAACACCACCAGCGTCCATGACTCCACCACCTCTCTGGGCAGCCCATTCCAGTGCCCGACCACCCTTTCAGAGAAGTAGTATTTCCTAACGTCCAGCCTGAACCTTCTCTGGCACAGCTTGCAGCTGTTCCCTCTAGTCCTATCACTGGTTACACAAGAGAAGAGGCTGACCCCCAGCTCAGTACAACCTCCCTTCAGGTAGTTATAGAGAGCAATAAGGTCTCCCCTGAGCCTCCTCTTCCCTAGACTGAACAATCCCAGCTCCTTCAGCAGCTCTTCATAAGGCCTGTGCTCCAGACCCCACGCCAGCTTTGTTGCCCTTCTCTGGACACGCTCCAGGGCCTCGATGTCTTTCTTACAGAGAGGGGCCCAAAACTGGACACAGTACTCAAAGTGCGGCCTCACCAGTGCTGAGTACAGGGGGATAATTACTTCTCTATTCCTGCTGGCCACACTATTTCTGATACAAGCCAGGATGCCATTGGCCCTCTTGGCCACCTGGGCACACTGCTGACTCATGTTCAGTCTAGCGTCAATCAACACCCCCAGGTCCATTTCCTCTACACAGTCTTCCAGCCACTCTGCCCCAAGCCTGTAGCGTTGCCTGGGGTTATTGTGGCCACGGTGCAGGACCCGGCATTTGGTCTTGTTGAATCCCATCCCATTGGCTTCAGCCCAGCTATCCAGTCTATCCAGATCCCTCTGTAGGGCCTCGCTACCCTCAGGCAGATCAGCACTTCCAGCCAGCTTGGTGTCATCTGCAAACTTACTGAGGGTGCACTCAATGCCCTCATCCAGGTCATCAATAAAGATATTAAACAGGACAGGCCCCAGCACAATCTCATGAAATTCACATCTCATGAACGATGTGAACTTTAAGCATGAAATAGTATCGAAGATCTTAAAATACTGGCATGGTTGGAAACGGTGGCTCCACTGGTAATCAGTCATTGGCTACTGCACAACTGCAACCTTGATAACTCAGAAGAGACTTCTCTCAGTACAGTGCAGATGAGACAAAGCAACTATGCAAGTATGTCAAAAAGTCAAGTACATGTGGGGCTGAGGAATGCAATGCTTTCAAACATCACATAGCATGAAGCCCAGCAGAAGACCAAAGATAAAGAACTGTCTAGACACTTGAGTATCTTATAGAAGTGCAGAATTCCAAATTTAAAGGGGAATTTTCAATGTCAAAGGAGAAAATGGCTGTGTAATCCCAGTGGGATTGTTACAGCTGTCTGCTCTCCCCACCTCCAAAGACCATCCATCTCCCTTTCTTAATCTGAAATCTGACTCTTCCAAGAGCTTTGAATTGCCAGCTACTTGGGCTATGAGCAGAGCATGTTTTACCCCCACAAAATTTCCCTTTTCTCCACCTTCTTTAACCCACCAGTATAGCCAACTGCATATAAACCGAGCTTTTCTAGTTAAGGTTTGGAGTAAAAAAGGAACTCCACTACAACTATTTTCTGCTACCTTCTTGAAGCTTGGAAAAGAAGAGAATATCCACCATTTTCACACATTCTTATGTTACCATTTTAAAGGAAATTTTCAAACTAGGAGTGAGAAAGACCACAACTCATGTCACTAAAACTAACTTACAGACATACTGTCTGCTACAAGGTTAAAATGACAAGGAAAAAAAAAAACATTTAATAAACCCTGAGATACTTAACAGTCAGAATATGTCTGTATTTAGCAATGTGAGGGCAAACAAGCAGCTAATATATCAGGACTACTAGAAGGCCAGCTCAAACCTTTCTACTTTCCCTTCCAAGCAAAGCCATCCAGGAGCATGGCCAACAGCATCACCTTCAGAGCATTCTCAGTGTTATTCCACTACCTGAGGACAATGCAGAGTTTTCTCTAACTGTGACAGATGCTTCTACATTTATTTCCTATGAGTGTAAGACAGTCAAAGGCTATACAGAAGGCCATAATACTCCACAACATATGGGTGTGTAAAATAAAGTTTCTGAAAGAATGTGCTTTTTGCAGAGTTCATTGCCTTCCCTTAGCATTTGCAAGTGCTTTTTTTTCCCTCCCACTTGCTATTCTTGCTTATAACAATATAAAATACGCAATAAAAAACTCATCACCTAACAAAATCTGAGCAAACACTCCCCATGTGAAGCCTGTGTGAGAGTTGCTTACAGTAAAGAAAGCATTCAATCAACATGGGGTTATCATTCAAAAACAACTGACTAAGTTATCAGATGAAAGACTGCTTTATTGGCCATCACATTTATACGTGCTGCCTAAGAGCAACTTCGGAAGTCAGTGGAAGACTTGTGAAAAGAGCTTCTCAAGGAAGTGCTGCTTAAACAACACACAGCATACCAAGACCAAGACCAGCCTAGCCTACTGCTTTTGACCCCTCTCTCCAAGAAAGATGATGACTGGATGGTATCTTTGCTCATTACGTCACAGTTACAACACAGTTGCACAGAGTTCACAAAATACTCCCATTTTCTTCCTGCAGAAAGCTGCATTATTTCCCAACTGCCTAGTTAAAATATCACTCAGCTACCACAAAAGAGAAAGTGGCAGATTGCCACGACTGACCTCCACAAATGGCACGCAGCAGTGCCAGAAAAAAGAGGTCAGGACTGGTTTTTAAACTTCAGTTCTTGATCTGAATGACTGTTTCAAGGTTTTCTGCTCTTCGTGGAAAATGTATACCAAAAGAAGTGTATTTAGGAGTCCAATGTGCTTATCAGTGCAGTTACATTTTAAATCCCCTAAAGTATTTCAAAGTTATTCAGTTATAACAGCACTATAACAAACCTCAAATTTTCTTGGTGTAGCCATTGGATTTAACATAAATTGTATATTCACACCCATATTGATCTGCTGGGAGTTCATGACTTTCCCTTCATTCATCTTCCTGCTGCCTGCCTTCTAAGAAGTTACTGTTAGCACAGAGACCTCAGTACAAAATTGAAAGAAATTAATAAATCTTAAATTTGTTTTCATGCTCTGATTTTCTCCATAAAGTGTAAGGAATATCCACTTGCACTCTTATAACAAAACAGCAACAGTCCCATTTATTCTTGAGTGATTGTAAAATCATCCTTTGTGCCAAGTTAACATGTTTACAGGGGCAGTCATTCATCACAGCTGTGGAATATCTCAAATTAGCATAACTGCCCTCTAAATAAAACCAAAAAGCTTACTAATCATTGCCCAAGAAGCAATGCAGATTAATTATAAGCCCATCAGCTATTATCATAAAGTTGCATAAATTTGGGAAAGACAATCAGCTTTTGGTTTTTTTTAAAAAAACAGAAGGCCTGCAGAATTAAAGCACGAGGCCTATTCATGGATGCATTAATTAGATGCTACTTTATCAGGCATGGTGAAGATAATTCACACAGAGCTGTATTGCAGCTTTCCTAGTTATTTGGGAATATCTGTACACCTACATAATAGCCCATTAATATCAAAATCCAGAAAAAATATAGGACTAAGCTGCCCAGAACATCTGCTTGTTGACAAATGTATAAGTCATTTTTCAAGCAGTTCTATGTCACTTCACGTTCTGCATAGTACCAGGCATGCTAGGCTTCTTCCTTTTAGAATCATGGAATCACAGAACCATTAAGGTTGGAAGAGTCCACTAAGATCATCTAGTCCAACCACCAACCCATCCCTACCATGCCCCCTTCTAAGTCAATATAAGCATTTTTGCTGATTTCATAATAGAATCCCCATATAAATTGTTTGCAGACACAATTATTTTAAAATCTACACAATTCCCTCTCCCCAGGGAAGAAATACTTACGGGAGCACTAATGTGTCATCTGGAAATTCATGGAGGTTGCACAGTTTTGTTTCCTGGGCATAGGCATCATCATGCAGCATTGGCATCGTCTTCAAGCTGCTTACTAACTTATTGGCCTTGGGAGCAAGTCCTGAAAAATAAAGAATAAATGAAGTAAATGAAGGATGGAAGGGAGCGAGTAGCACCAAAAGGGGGGACAAAATCAGTTTACACAGCCTGTGGCCTGTCCTTCTACGTGAAAAGTTAGCAGTCTGCTGCCAGTTCAGAATGTGAAAACAGTGTGATCAATAATTCTCCGTGCAGTTATTCTTTTCCAGGCTTTAAAATAAATAGATAAATCCTTTGTTTGGCAGAAATAAGGCTACAAATCCCCTCCGCATCAAGCATTTATGCTTTACCTATTTAAATTGTTGTCTGTGTGCAAATACTGATAGCGAAAAGCTACCATTCTCTTCAACATTTGCCATAGCTACCCTCTAGTCAGTGGCAGGATATTTACCAAACACTGAACGTTGTTTCGCACTACAAAGCTGTGATATTTTTGCCTAAGCTCCTTAGCTTACATCCTACAGATGTACTGGCACAGACTGCGAGGCGCTGGTACGGCTGTGTTGAAAAGCTGTGCGTTAGGTCTCACTGTCAGTGGCAACAGCATTTGCACAAAGGGGAAAAAAATAAAAGGGAAAGCCTAAGCAGATCCCACACTAGGTATTGAGCATAGGCAGATATGGAAAAAGATCTGTGTTTATTATAAAGACAGAGAAATAGCAGCTTCCCAGATGAGTCCTAAGTACCGAGTTCCCCATCACCCTCCTTGGAACAGGCGCTTTCCACCAGCAGGTTGAGGACTGAACACCTTAACTGACACAGTGGAGGTGCATGAGGATTATATGATCTTAGAGGTCTTTTCCAACTTCAATGATTCTATGAAAGCATGGATGCATCCTAAGCTCTGTTCACCCTCTCCCTGCCCGGGACGTCCTCCTCTTTGTGGCAGTGGCCCTGAAGATGGCTGAGGCCTACACCAGCCCAAGCCCATGTAGGGCGTGCTGGACCTGCAGGCATTCTAGGGGCAACCAGGTATTTCAGAGGGAATCCAAATGCTCTCTGCTAGATAAAAAGGCACCTTCAACGTTTAATGTTACATTTGGTTTGACAGAGCTGAGTTCCACTGTGATCTCAGCCTGCAGCTGCTCTGATAGACAGAGGATGAAGGTGGTCTTTGCATCTGGCTGCTGAAATGAGCTGGGAGGAAGAGGGAGGTTCATTTATGATCTGAATTTAGCAAAGTAGAAGATTACATATTTTATTAACTCACGTATCTTTAATTGACAGTAGCACATGAGGAGTTTCTGGATCAGCAGTACTCCAATTAGATCACAACAATTCCAGTTCTAAAATTGTATTGCAGTGTTCAAGCAGAGGCACTTCTTTCTGAACTCAAAGATTCCACTGGTTCTGCTGTCCAGATCTGTGCAGCCTCACCTGCTCTGACAGTGAAGAAATCCTCAAACCTCATAATTCAACTTCTGCTAGTTCCAGGCAGTCATAGTTTGAGGTTAAATAATCAGAGAATCATCACCACCTGGTCCAACTGCCCTCCAAGGAACAGAGACAGCTAGAGTAATTCTCTCCCACTTCCCAGCTCTCCCGTTTGCCTAAACACCATTCTCACACAAGCTTACATCTTTTTTATTATTTCATCTTCAAACAAGTTTGTTCTTTAAAATACTTAAAATACCAAAATACGCAGAAACAGCAGCAGCATTGGCTGAAGTGCACGCAGCCTGCTTTGCTTAGGATCTGTTTACTTTCCAAACTGATGGAAAATACTTAAGAATGGCCTAATCTCTTTCCTGGCTTGCCCTAAATGAAATACCAGGCCTTTTCATAGCCTCCTTGCAGGATGGCAACAGCATTTGAGTGGCTTTGGTAGGATTCCTACCGGAACATTTTGTTTTACAAAATATACTTAACGTGCTTCCAGCTTTGGATGTTTCGTTCCTTCAGTTATAACCCCTGCTTATTCCTATTAAAGATGTCCCTGGCTTACTCACAAATCACTACTGCACTTGGATATACAGTCATTCTGGCTCTGAAGCTCCACACAGTATCACAGTGTTTTTTGGTTTTCCCATGTTCACCTTACTCTGAATGCTGGCAATGGATTAGAGAGCTCACTTCTTCTATTTGCTCTAAGAGCAGGAGAGCTGAGGAACCATAATATTCTTAAATCTCTCCCCAGCGAACATTTCTCATCTCTGGATCACAAATCTGATGGGATTTTCCTGTGCCTGCTTGACTGTGATCAAACCTTAAGACATTCTGCAGACATACCAAAGACATCTGGCTCACAGCCTACGCAGTCCCTTCACGCACCCACATTTAGCAGTGTTTTCTGCTCCATTGCTTCAAGGAGCCGCGCAGGGGAACTCAAGCACAACAGTTTTAAGACCACTTCTACTTTATTATGCATGGAAAATATCTTCTGCGAGACAAACTCATTTGCAGCAGCTTTACCCCTGCAGAGAAGAGGCAAGCCACACAACTCATCCAAACAGCCCTCATCAGCTGCTGACCTGTTCCTCTGCAGCTGGCCAACCACACGGTGAGGAGAACAAGGATGATTCTGTCTCACCTGGACCCAAGGATTTTGTTTCACTCCAGTACTAAAACAAATATAGCAATAGGTACTTATCAATCTCATTAACCTATAGCCTGTGTTGCAGCAGAGAATGGAGAGCTGAAAGACTCCAATTCAGCTGTGTCTTGGGGGCTCCACACTCAAGAACCCACCATAAGAGTTGGGTCCTATTTGGACCACAGCAGTCAGTCCTTCAGCAGTCTACTACACCTAGAAAAGACAGAAAATTAACTATGTTACCCAGAAAGACTATTGCAAGTAATCCTTCTGAGGAGATTTAGCTTAGCCCTACTTGTGTTTGTTAGGTAAGATTTCTTTCCTCACTTTTTGAGGTAAAAGCTATGAAAGAGAGCAGTGCTCGAGGCTGAGGAAAAGACCTTCCTGAGAGCACCATCCAGGAGGAGCAGGGCACAATCTCGATGTGGGGATCAGCGTTACAGCAACCTCACTGCACAGAGCAGCAGGATTATCCTTCTGAACTGAGCTACTGATAAGCCAAAAGAGGTGGGAGGAATGAAGTAGGAGGAAGCGGAGGGAAGAAATTTAAAACTTGCATTGAGATGGCTTATTTGAATGCAAAGCAGGAATGCTGGGAGAGGCTGCAGGTGACTTTGGTTGTCACTTCACTGTATGACCACCCATCCTCTGAAAAAGACTCCCGCAGGGCTAAGCTCCAGGGCCACAGGGAGTTCAAAAGGCCTGAGAGGCACTGGGGTTGCCACATGAGCACAGATGAACTGCAAAGCACCTGCAGCAGGTTTACCATCAGACCAGGCAGCAATCAACAATCGTCCATATGTGCACAACGAGCCCAGGGAACATTACTGTAACCAGCACTGCACATGGGGGCAGTTCTGCATAGGCCTGATGTGTCCTGCAGGGAGTAAGCTCCTACCAAATTGTCAGCATTTACAAATGATACCGTCTTTTCTAGTAAGAGGAAAGGCCATAAAAAAAGCTTGTCAGCCTAGACGGAAATTAGGTAGGAGCTTTGCTTGCACCCTTCCATTGCTGCTGTAAAAGGTTTCATGCTGCCCAAGGAACCCACTGCTGTTTATTTTGCTTGAAATAAAACACAGCTTGAGCTATGGTTCCAAACAGGTGTTTTCCAGCTACTCATTAATAAAAGAAACGAGCATTTTGAGGTGGATTTTTGTTGTTGTTTGATTGTTGTTGTTGTTGTTTTTACCTCTTTAGCACGCTACCTTTCCCATGCCCTTTCACCAGCTCCAGTCTAAACACTGTGAACTGCCAACTATCCTTAAAGAGGCACCGCAGCTGCTCTGCTGCTGGATCTGTGCACCAGAAGCAGGAGGAGCCCTCACCAGGATGCAGCACGTTGGTGGCACTGGATCAGAACTGTCAGATTGTTTGCCTATGCCGTAATGATTGACACACGGCAGGCAACAGAAATAAAGCACGCAAGACCCAAAGAGGCTACAGAGTTCATGTATAAAAGAATAGAGACTTTTAAGGTGTTTGGGAAACTGAGACAGCAGAAATAGGAAATGATGTTAGCAGCAATGCAAATAGGGGAAAGTGACCAAGTGTCACTCGAAACACGGACTCCTCTCGCAGCCGTCACACCTCAGGCTCATTCTGCAGGTGAAACACAGCGACGACAGCCATAAGGAACAAAGTACGATGCTGTGAAGTACGTGCCCTACAGCAACAAGGAACAGCAATTGCCTAAGAAGGAAGGAAACAAATCTAGTGGAGAAAGCTCGGAGGCGAAGCCCCAGGTGCCTGAAACCTACAAACGTATACCCGAGATGTTATTTCAACCGTGAAACCCCGCAGTAGGTGACAGGAGCACCCTAATTGTATAGTTAGAAGCTCACAGACTTCAGCCACCCTGGCACGCTCCACTGCTTACCATGTAAAGAAAGAAGAAAAGTGAACTTTCATCGAAACCGAACTGCTCCCGTTCCCCCCACACCCCCAACCCGACATCACCCTGCGTGCCACGGAGCCCGGGGTGATTCTTTTGGGGCTGAGAAAAGCGCAGCGTGAGCCGCAGAACGAAGCCGGTTTCGTTTTCAGCGCGCGAGCGTGGAGAGAAAGGAGCGGCGCTCCAGGAAACACGTTGTCCTCTGCCCTGCCGCCTCCAGCCCAGGGGCCGCTGCTCAGAAGGATGCGCTCCCACCGGCACGGACGCGGGATTTGAGGGAAAAGGACCCCGTTTTGGTGCCGGCTAAAGGCCGGCTTGTAGTTGGCGCACAGAGCGGCCTCCTTCCCCTCCGCCCGCAGAACGCTGCCCCCCACCGCCGCAGCCCGGCTCGCCCCGCACCGCGTCCCCGGCGCCCCTCACCCTTATCGTCCTGCACCATGCCGATGGTGCCGCCCGTGTTGATGACCAACACCCGCGCCTCGCTGACGGCCTTACAGCCCGGGAGATCCTCGCGGTGGGTGCCGCACAGGGCTCTGCCCAGAGAGCACCGCATCACCGCCGCCTCCATCCCGGCCCCGAAGAACCGCTACCTCCGGCGAGAAGGGGAGTTAAAGGGCGGCCCGGGGGCCGCCTCCGTCCCGCCCCCGCCGGCCGGGCAGGCAGCGGGGTGGGGCCCGGAGAGGCGGGGAGAAGCGGCACCGCCTCCGGAGCTCGCCGGGCTGCGGGGAGCGAGGGCGGGAACCAAGGAGGCGGGGTACGGCACGGCCCCGTTGGTGCCGCTGGATGGAGGAGCGCGGGCAGCGGTGCGGGGAACGGGCGGGGGAGGGCTGCACCTCCCCCTCACCGGGGTTGCGGTGGAACGGTCGGCCTGTAGTAAGATAAGAGCAGCGGAACAAGCAGCGCAGCAGAAGGATACACAGCCAGATAGATCTCTCAGTTAAATCAAGCTTGCCTCAACTTCTCTGCCCACAAACTCTTTCATCGTGTCCCTTTGAGGACACTCGCCCCAAGGGACTGCTATCTCCTGCCAATCCCTGACCACGCGGTTCTCCCCGCACGCAGTTACAGCTCCTGTTGCTCAGCCCCTCCCAAAGCACTGGGGGAAATCCAGGCTCATGGTCAGCAAAGGTGCTTGCTGTGACAGTCCTTCACCCCAGCCTTGCACAGGAAGACGATGATGGACAGCACTGATAACACGCTTGCTACAACAGATTAACAACCACAGAACAACCACAACAGCCTGGGTGTTTCTCAAATTCTCCTACAATTTCATGTAACAGTCCTCTTACGCAGATCTTAAGCAAAGATGCTTTGTGTTCAATAGATTCCATTATAATCAGATAAGTATCACTTTCGAAGGGTCTCAAAACACCAATGCTTTTGGCTAACAGCAGAGTACGAACTATGCACAGAAGTAAGAAATTATATATTGCTCCATTCAAGCATTAACCTTGCCCAGCCTTATCCTGCACAGCCTCAAAGGCTTCAGCTCAACTTCTAACAACTTCAGATAGTCTGAGCCGAATGGAACAGTATAAGCAGAGTCAAAGAAGCTTAATGAATACGTACTTGTGATTCATACGACTCTTCTGCTAGTTCAGCATAACGCTCTTCAATAAGCACATCTCGAATATTCACAAGGTCCCTGTGCCTCGTGTAGTGGAAAGCATCTACGTGCAGAACACTGTGCACAAGTGAATACACCTCCACAAGAAGAGTATAACCATTTACTAGCGAGGCAAATCTCCGGCTAGCACTGTAACTCCACCGTTCCCCACATACAAGAGATTTTGCAGAGGGTCGCATCTTGCATATCTTGAATTCCAGAGCCTAAAGCAAAAACATTAAGAGCAATGTCTGCCCAAGTAAAGAGTGAGCACAAAAATCTTTCATTTTATAACGTAGTCAAACTGTTGAGAAAACGACCTCATAATTATTCCAACAACAACAACTATGACGTTTGTTTCAATGGATTTAAAATACCTGAATGAGGACTGGAAAAATGAATTTTAGTTAAAGTAGATAATGTCTTTGTAAATATAGCTCTAAAGGAGTCCTTCAGACTTGCTTTACAGATCACCATTTAATTCTCAAAATAATTCTGCCTGAAAAAATGCAAGTGAATACAGTAGTCAAAAGAACACAAAGTAAAAACAGACACTTCCATCTGGTATAAATACAGCAAAGCTATCTCCTACATATACGTCCTGTGACTAACAGAATAGCACAGCAGGAGAAGCAAAAATACCCTTCACAACAACAGTACAGAAGACATCGCCACTGCAGACTTCCCCCACACAGGTAAGAAGAGATCTTGTACTGCCACTTATCTGTGATGGGGACAACTAAGATGAAGCAGAGGGTAAGTAATTAAACTAATAACTGTTTCTCCTCTCTGGGCTGTTTTCTGGGCTCTATAAATGAAGCTGTCATTTGCTCAGAAATTCTTAAACCAAAGCACTGCTAATCTACTGCTCAACCTGTGAAGCTCAGAACTAACATGTAAGCAAGCTATAGAGGAACCAGAACAACATTCTCCTTCTTTTCATAGAACTGCAGGACAAAGAAGCTCGTGACCAAAAGCAAGAAGCAGCAGAAGTCAGCTGCCTGAGCAATTCCTTCTTTCCTTCTCATTTTCTACAGCTCTTGGGATTACAGGTGGGAGGGAAAACCCAGTATGCTGCCAAAGGAGAGTTAGTTCAAACACTGTTACAATAAGAACACAATGCTGTTGAGATTTTTTTGGTTTTTTTTGCTGTTGTTGTTGTTTCTATGTTGTTTTTTTTAATGCCTAGGGCAGGCAGCAAGTCCATGTGTTTTCATTTTGCTTTAATGTTTCACATGCTCCCCCTGCACCCTCCCCCCCTGCCCCTAAAGACAAAGGGTGGATAACATTTCTCTGCAATCATATACAATGCAATTCAGTTACACAGAATAATTGCTTGTTCTGCGTGTACATACCTGGGAAAACATTTGTCAAACCAGTTGTAGTATTAGGAAAGATGATTGGTAAGATGTAGGACACTACCAAAACATGCATTAATTTGTTATTATTATGAAAATCACGACGAACAGGAGACCTGGGACAGTACTGCCTGCTGATAGCGGTCAGGGTTGCGGTGGAACGGTCGCCCTGTAGTAAGATACGAGCAGTGGAACAAGCAGTGCAACAGAAGGATGCAAAGCCAGATAGATCTCTCAGTTAAATCAAGCTTCCCTCTGTACTTCTCTGCCCACAAACTCTTTCATCAATTTGAAATTGAAAACTAGCTTAAGAATGACTCACTACATAAACGGATGGATGGATGGCTGGCTAGGTACCAGCTCCATAGAAACAATCTAAAGAATACACGGGAATAGCACCTCAACTTCAATAATAATGTTGACAACAGAAAAACAATTATGGAGCACAAGGAGTTGCAACAGATGTGTTTCTCTGAAACGATGTCACAAGTGACAGATCATTATCTCACAGGGGAGGCAATACAGCCTTAAGCCATCCATTCCAGGACGGGTTTATTCCAGCACTTGCAATAGCTCAACAAAAGGCCCAGATGGTCTTAAGAGTGTAAACCTGGAAGAATCAAAAAGTCTCCCTGGAAACTTAATTGGCAAGACTACATTTCAAATAACGTTCTTGCAAGCAGAGAAGAATGATGGCCTTGAACAACTTAACAGACACGAGATCCAAAGCTGTGAGGAGTGTGAAGCAGGGAGTTTTGGAATCAGAAAAGCAAAGTGGTATTTAATATTACGTAGCTAACAGCATCCAACGTATCGGGAGGAGTACAGTGACACTCACTAGTTGGAAGGAGTTCCCGCCATCCCAGCCGGTTTGCTCCAGCAGCCGTGTACCAGCCCTGCAGTCTGTCAACATGACCTTTAGCTCTGTGGTTGGGAAAAGAAAGAAGTGAAAAAAAAAAATCAGCCCAGTGACACAAAGTCCTGCTAGTTAGCATTGTCACAGTTGTTCTGAACACTGTGAATCAAACAGGATTAGGAAGTCTGCCAAGTGAGTCTAAGTGGGAGCTGAGGAAAAACACAACAAAAACAAGCACACACCAAAAAAACTTCCAACCGTGAACAGACAGCAAAGAACACTGCTACAAGGTAGTACTTAACAGGCTTTCAGGGCAGTTTTCCTTTCTAAATGATAGCTTTAAGTGAAGACTTCTCACGTATTTCAGTTACTCCTTTCTGGTAAGAAACAGTACAGTGACTCACTGTACAAAC
This sequence comes from Gallus gallus, assembly GCF_016699485.2. Classification (NCBI taxonomy): domain Eukaryota; kingdom Metazoa; phylum Chordata; class Aves; order Galliformes; family Phasianidae; genus Gallus; species Gallus gallus. The sequence continues at coordinate 50,136,518 of NC_052536.1, read as the reverse complement.
CGTACAGGTTTTTACCTGCATACCCCATTTCAAACTCTACAAAAAAAGGTTCATTAAAGTTCACTAGGGAAGATAATGCAAAATATCTACTGCTCAGATCATCCTTATTGTATTGCCTTACAGTAAAAACACTCTTGAATATTCTCATATACCACTACTACCCACTGTTAAAACATCTATACAAGCACATGTTATAATGCCCTGTGAGAGACATCAGTGTTACCACCATTCTAAGCTGAAGAAATTGAGGAACACAGCTGGGTAAATACTCTGGAGTTAAGCTCTCAGCACTCAGATTGGGTGGGTCCTGCACCCACAACAGCTGCCAGCAGGAAAAGGGAAGTAATTGTCCCCCTGCACTCAGCACTGCTGAGGCCACACCTCAAGTACTGTGTCCAGTTTTGGGCCCCTCACTGTAAGAAAGACATCGAGGCCCTGGAGCGTGTCCAGAGGAGGGCAACAAAGCTGGTGAGGGGTCTGGAGCACAGGCCTTATGAGGAGCAGCTGAAGGAGCTGGGATTGTTCAGTCTGGAGAAGAGGAGGCTCAGGGGAGACCTTATTGCTCTCTATAACTACCTGAAGGGAGGTTGTACTGAGCTGGGGGTTGGCCTCTTCTCTCGGGTGACTAGTGATAGGACTACAGGGAATGGCTTCAAGCTGCACCAGGGAAGGTTCAGGCTGGACGTTAGGAAATACTACTTCTCTGAAAGGGTGGTCAGGCACTGGAATGGGCTGCCCAGGGAGGTGGTGGAGTCACGGACCCTGGTGGTGCTCAAGGAATGTTTGGACGCCATGTTGAGGGACATGGTTTAGTGAGAACTGTTGGTTATGGGTGGATGGTTGGACTGGATGATCCTGTGGGTCTTTTCCAACCTTGGTGATTCTATGGTAACACTTGCTGCTCCCATTTACATAACATCAGCAGCAAAATGGAGGTCAGGTGAAGTCTGGGAAGAAAGATACTGGCTCTTGGACCAGCTGAGCAACCATCGCTCTAAACATTACTGCAATCATCTCTATAGCTAGTAGCTCTTAAGGAGGAATTTTGATTATTCAGCAGTCACTTCCTTGAAGCAGTGTGTGATATATACAAACAGATCGCTCTGGAAAAGTTTTAATCTCCATACGTGGGGCTTTTGGCAACCTGGTCTGGAGGGAGGTGTCCCTGCCTATAGCAGGGGGTTGGAACCAGATGATCTTAAATGTTCTTTCGAACCCAAACCTTCTATGATTCTATTACTCATTTTTGGACCAGACAAGATTATTCTTTTCCATGATTTAAGTACAGAAGAGAGCTTGGACCTTATGTAAGTCTTGTTTGTGAATGGTTTGACTGTGCTGTAAATATTCCCTTTTCCCCTTTCATTGGTGCTCTCATCTCTCCTCAGCCACGAGCCTTGTAACCACATCAGTTCAAGAGGACATTTACAAGCCTGAAGCATAAAGGTCAATCTGATGATCCTCAGTCCTCAACAAGAAAGAACTGACCACGTGATGGAATACGGAGTACTGTATGGCTGCGATGACCACCAGTAATGCAGAGCATGACAATCAGCCATGACCAGCCTAGAGCAGCACTCAAGTGACTGAGTTAAGAAGTTTCTAGGTTTGAGTTTGCAACATATCCTAGAACTCAACAGCATCATCTAGCAGCAGGCTGCATGTGCTGGCAAGGCTGTATATAGATGCAGTCAATGTAACATACATGGTTTGACTCAAGGACTTAAATACAACTAGAAGAAAGCAAACAGGATACACGAGTACTGTGTGGCATAAGTAAGAGGCCTTGTGTTAACAGAACCCCAGAGGCTGCTGCCAGGATAAACTACTGACTTTTCTTTTTTTAAGGGCTTTAGAAAAACAGAGTAATATAAAAATCACTCAGGCATACAACCAGTAAAAGTGAACAAGTGCCAGAGTGAGTTCACAAGGCACGTGCATGTGATCAGCCCACTGAGGATGTGGAGCGTGCTATAACCAATAGGCTGCTTTGTTGGCAGTTTGTACTTTAACACCTAGCCAGGTTCTAGGGTGGCCGGAACTCTTAAAAGCAATGTAATGTTTAAGCACAACTGTTAGGGTGTTTACTACACTCCTCAGTTGGAGGTTGTAGGGTTTATCTGTTTGTTTAAATCATTAGTTGGTGTTTAAGCACCAGTCACTGGCAATTCAGAACTACCCAATGAACCAGACTGCTTACCAGTGGCTACCCGTGTCCTTCCACCTCATAACCTGGCTGCTGGACCACAAGGCCCAGATTCCTGTGCAACGTCCCGCTTCTGCTTGAATCAAAGGAATTCACACCTCTCTTCCTGACACAGGAAGACAGAAAGCCACACTGCAGCTTCTCCTTTATAACACACCCTCCACACGTTTCCCTTTGCTTCCAACTGTCTTTGTAACTACTGAAGAACAGGATGACGTCAAGAGTAGTTCTGTGAACGCCTCCTGTAGCCTCAAGGTTCCTTCTGATTCCAACTCCATCAATCACTAATCCACAAAAACAAAGTATGCAACACATTCCCGTATCACCCTCAGCACTACATAAATGCCAGTAAGAACCAAAGAGTGTGCCCAGCACCTCAGGATACTTCACAACTTTAGCCAAGCCTTCCCCTGTCCTGTTACATGAATTAAGCAGTGGCGCTTATTCTAGTTATTAATTGGTATTAATTAGTTATTATTAAGACTATTGGCAGCAATCACATTTTTTCTCCTAGTGTATCCTCAACCTTCTTAACTTCTACTCCATAAATTAAATCCAAGAAGTACCTATTCCCTAAAGAAAACATGAAATAGATCTAAAGTAGGTCATTTCAATAGCCATCTTAACTGGTGAGTGGGCAGGAAGACTTTGCCAATGATTGCTGTCCAGACCAAGTTAAACTCACTCACAGAGATCTATGGTTTTAACTAGAGAAAGCAAAGGAGCTCTCTACAGCTTTTTTCTGTGTCTAAATGTTTAAACACTGCTGACTAGTGCATTTTCCCTTATTTAAACACAGGTGTTCAAGGAGAAAGTCACCCCTGGGCCTTTTATTCTGTCTTTGTGGGAAGAAAAAAAAAGAGACTTAAGACGTAAGACTTAAAAACTGTTTGTGGAAAGAGCAAATGTGGTAGAGAAGAAGCCGCCTATCACAATGATTTGTGCAATAATTGGGGCAGGTTTCATAACACTGCATGAGAAAGTGCTTTGGAAGAGAAAGCAGTCACTGTTCTTTCTGGAGGGCACGAGGAAACAGCTACCAGTGTTTGAAGCACATTGGCCTTCTTTCCTTACAGAAAGGAAACTCCAAATAAAACTATGCTTTGATGGCAATGCTGTTTTGAGTTCTAATCCTTTCTACACGCTAAGGTAGATAAAAAAAACCAACAAACATTGTACCTATTACACCTTGAAATGGTGCTGTTAATTATTTCCAAGACCAGTATAACTTATCAAGCCTACGTTAATGCTTACATCTTGCCTCAAACTGTAATTCTAACATGTAACCCAATTTGTGTGGCTTTTTTTCCTGACACCTGTATGCACAGTGGTGTGCACAGCCCTCAGCATGGCGTGTTGCTTCTGTTTTAAAGCTACACAGGGCAATGCAGCCCAAATGCTGTCTCTCCATGGCAATTCTTTTCCCTGAGAATATCGTATCTGTGGCTGTGCGAACAGCTGACAAAAGGGAAGGTGAGTAAATCTCCATGGGCCACGTGAAAGTATGATGTCCAGATTTGTTTATTTGTAATAATTATATAATTTTCTCTTTCACTTTGTAGAAGCGTTCCTAACAGTATGATTATACCGAAGTAACTATAAAGCAAGTGCTTACAAGTACTATAAAGAATCAGCTTAGGAATCAGATTACGTTTGTCCGACCTTTCAGCAATTCCTGTGCACTTGGGATAACAGCTCCTATAGTTACAGAACAACTGTAAGAGATAAAGTTAAAAGAAAAAAAAATAGTTAAAAGAAAAAAAGGCAAAAAAAAAAAGAAACCAAACAAAACCAATTCACTTCAATCAAGTGATCCAGGCAGATTATGGTTACTGGAGTGGGCAGAAGGGCAGTTAGCTACCCCGTTATTCATAAGGACAAGAACAGAAACCTCTTTGCTTTTTTAGGATACGAGCCATTACTTCTTTACTGAAGGCATTACATCACACAAGTGGAAGTTCAAAGGGCAACAATCCGCACACGAATAAGGCCAGCAGATGGCAGCACACGCACACAAACTCACGACGACAGCAAGACGAACGATCAATGTATTAAAAACAAAGAATATAACAGATACATACTGCTCCTCTGTCAACTCTTAACTTCAAGGTTACTTACGAAGAATCCTAAGAAATCACTCTACTTATGCCATCCATTTTGGTATTGCAACATTGCATTTTCCTACAGAGATTCCCACCATTAGCAGGCAGAGCAAAGACTTGACATTCTGTTCACTTCATTTACACCCCCAGGGGTGCTCAGTTGCAGCACACTGATTTTGGATACAACAACGGTGAGAAATACCGCCTAAGGCACTTAATTTCTTCATATTGAACCCAACACAATACAAAATGTGATGTTTTATAATTCACAGGTATTACTAAAAAGGATGAGGAATTAATGCTCATACGCAGCTAGTGAAATCACCTAAATATACAGCTGCCCCTCGACTCCAAGTGCAGCTTAAAATCATTACTTAGGTTAAGCATCCCCTCACATTCCCCAGATGTGCTTGCCTTTTATTTTAGAAGTGACCACTGATGATGTCCGTTCTTCAGAAGACAGCTGGATTTAAACTACCTTCAAATCACTGAGTTAAGACTGAAAAGAGGAATATTCTTTCAAATACCGCTTTTGTATTCATGTATTTCATGAACGCAATCATCACACAGCGTCAGTAACTAAATTTAGCTTTTATTAAGCACGACTGCACAACAGAACAGATAAACCCATTTTATTTCACTTCTACATTTTATTCTGAAACCACTGACCTCGTTTTTAGAGCTAAAGATCTCACGAATCAGAAAAACAAACAGACAGGATGAAACAAAGGTGCAATGAATCAGTAATTCAAAAGCATTCTTCTGCCACACAGGAAAAGGAACCACGCATTATGTTTTGTTGTAAGAAAAATTAGTGAAAAATTGCACCTGACATATAAAGTTATACTTTCAATTGGAATACAACCTAAATATTCAGCTTCCCCAAGCTTTTAGGTCTAAAAAAGATAAAAAGTAATGACAAAAGAAAATGCAACTGTCAGTTGCAAGACTGAATCATAAGCCACGGCTTATGAGCTTTCAGACAGAAAATGAACAATTAAAGCTAATTTATTTTGTCTTCTACAAGCATTGTGATAAACCTGCTCAGAATTATTATTCAACAGAAAACTGCATCCTGCTCTATGAAATCAATGTATCTGCTTGAGGTCACTATACCTCTGGCTTTTAATATAAAAATATACCAAACTATGTTTTAATACACTTACACTAATGTTAAAGAACAGTCTTGTGAAACACACGTCTAACGGTTATATGTAGAAGACAGAACATTCTTGAACTGGCTGTAATATTTCTTCCTCTGAAAGACTTCCAGCAATACTTAAACGTTCAACATAACAAGCTGATGCAGCCGATAAAGACCATCTTCCCTTTTATACTTCTTTTTAGATTGGTCAATGATATGCTGTGAATCCACCTAATCAAAAGGAAGATATAAGTTAGAATTCAATCTTATAAATGCTCTCCAATGAAATACAGTTAAATAAAATATATTCCTGTTTCACTTCTGAAAAGTTCAGACTGTTTCAAATCATACAGGCATTTCAACATGCCTGTATGATTACATTTCAGCATAAGGGCTACTACTATGAAATAGATGAGAAGACCATTCCATGTCCAATTCCAAGGCATTACAGGTAGTATTTTATGTAATGACAATGTCGGGAGACTCCTCACTCTTGAGACGCAATGTGGAAAATCCTGATACAAGGTTTATACATTAACTAGTTACAAAAAGCTAACCGTTAGCATAGCTGAGAACAGGAGATTATCTTGACAATACACCAAGGAAAAACAAGTTTGAGATATACCAAACTGTTTTTGTTTTCATAAGACACCACATCAAGACATACTCCAACCCCTCAATGGATGCACACTAGAAACTTGACAACAGTGGACAAACAACACGGACCCATTCTTTCTGAAGAAACCTAAATCTCTCATTTATATGCATTGGGTTGTGAGAGGGATTGGGAGGGTGCATGTGGACATCTCACTCCTGCGCTCAGCAATTCATCAATTCCTTGTAGGTAAGAAAATGCGGCTGTTCATTATGGCATCCAAATAGGGAATCAAGTGGCCTGCAGATGCCTTTGCAGAAAGGTAAGATTTCTAATAGAGTAGGAAGCTGTACTTTCCAGTTGGAACACTCCCAGATTCTGAGGAAACTACCTTCTGATGCCATCGCACCAATTCCAAAACAAGCCACACTTCTGTCAGCTTAAGAGGGAAAAATCACCTGGAATCCAAAACAAAACTAAAATGCACTGTATCCAGTAAGCCTTAAACAAAAAAAAAAAAAAGAAAAAAGAAAAATGTAATGCTACTTGAATGCTACTAGTGCATTCAAAGGTAAAGCTGCCTCTACAATCTCAACTGAAGTATAAACACGAAATGTTCTGTTTGAAACGTCTGAATTTTTACATACACAAAGCTATTTTTTTTTAATTGATTTCATAGAACTATGGTATCAGCAGAAGGTGATGCAAACATAACAGTTGTTGATACCTGAAATTTGATTCTGCAGTGCTTTCTGTATCTCTAAGTTCAATGCCTTTTTTTTCTCCTCAGCATCAAAAGACATCCTTCTAAAGATAAATTCTACTTTCAATCACTCAACTGAACATGCTGGGGTACCGTGTTCCTTTTCACCTTTTTTTATTACTATTTTTTAAGTTCTGTTTCTACACTCACTTGATTCCATGCATACGGCTTCTCATACCACTTAGGAACAACTCCAGGTCTTGGTTTGCAGATCAAACTGAAATGACATAAAAATAACCTTAAGAAATATATTTGCATTGGACTACTTAGATACAAAGAAATGTTTATAGCAGGTACAACTGGGTATCTGTAAGATGTCCATGCTGAAAGGAATCTTAATTTTACATGTTAATATGCTAATCTAAGTCTAATTAATTCACTTGCCTGGACTTTGTCCCTTTAGTTGAAGTCAAAAGATGAACTTACAGGACAGTAACCTCAGCTGTTTGTTTGCTCCGTTGGTTGCTTTTTCTTTTTCTTTTTTTGAAGGAAATAATTATTTTTTAAATTGACACAGAACTACAATTTGCAACTGTCATTTATTCTGTAAATTTTATGTATGCTTCTTCACTAGAACATATAATAAAGCTATTTTTAGGGCACTTTGTTTTGCATGACCACTCAATTACTATAGATCGTCTGCCTGCTCCAGTTATTTCCTCAAGCCGTGCAAACTACAACAGTAGCAGACTTTAATTAATTCTGTCTAGATGTGTTTTTCAAACACACATTTTAGTCTTAAGTAGTGGTGACACACTGTATGCATAATTAGCTTTCAAAAACAGGAAAAGATAATGAAAGATTACTGAAGCTGTATTTTTACATATTTACTCTTACTAATAAAACAGTTTTTTCCCCTCGAGGCATTAAAGTGAGATTAAAAAGTATTGGTAATTAAGACAGATTTTTAACATATGAAAGAGACATGACAACAACCAGATTGTTTCTTCCCTCTGAAAGACAGAAAGATGCGCTGCATCAGAAAGTTTGAAAAAATAATCCAGAATAAAATCAACAATTACTTAATTTGGTTTCCTGATAGTATGACACCTCCCCATCCTGCAGAACCCTGCCATAAGCTCCCCCATCCCTACTTCAGCTGCCTGTGCCCCAAGGCCAAACACAGGATGGCTACATAACCTTTGCCCAGCCAAAGAGTGGTGAAGAATCTGCAGACAGGCAAGAAAAGTAGAAAAATTAATAGTAGGATCATGGGACAGCATTAGTAGCAGCACAAGGATTTTGGGAGGTAAAAAATAGCAGTGACATTTTTATGCTCTGAGCTTTGGATTAAAAACTCTCAGATGCAAGCATAAGCCCATCTTACTGCCACAAACAGGCACCTTCAGAGAGGTTTTGTGTTTCTGCTTCCTTCTGCCCCTCTACTTCCCTACGGTTATTACCACATGAATCATGTAAGCAAGCTTCACTTAGATTTGAAGACTAAACATGGTACTAGATGAAAGTCCAGAGGCAACAGACACCAACTGCCTAAGGTATTTGGACACAAACAAGAAATTAAATATTGCATCAGCAGTGCACTTAACAGCTGGTACTTTACCAGGAACTTTGCCGATGTGAAATGCCAACACATTGCTGGCAATTTGCACCAGTGCTTCTCTGAGTGTATCTCTAAGGTACAGCCTTCATGAAGCTGTACAATGCCTTCAATGGTCTTTACAGATGTACAAACCGATCACTTAACAGCTGGCTTGAAGCTGCCATGTCTCTGCAACAGGGACAGCTGGCACGTCTTCAAGACTGCAGCATGCATGGCACAGCATCCAAAATAATCACCTTGACCCCCTGCCTGATCCAACACCTGCTGGTCAGTTGACATACGTTAGGTATCCCCACATCTTCTGGGGATTTCCTATGGCTTTTTAATTGCATTTCATTTCCACTGCCTCAAAGGGTAAGGCTGACTGCCCTCACATTTGCACATTCATTATATAGTGATCTATATTTAACTTCAAGTATTGAAAATTAAAGTGCATTGCATTTAGTCTTCTCACAGATGGAAGAAAAACTGAACAGTTGTATTCAAAACCGAGAAACACCTGAAAACTCAGCATGAACATCTGTTCTGATCATCATTTTCATAACCTAAGGTATTAGCAGTTAAGCTTAAAAGCTTTTGAGCCACAACAGCATGAGAAATTGCCTCATTTTGGCAGTTACTTTAGAAAAGCTTACTGTAGGAAAATGTCCCATTTACTAGAGATGAGAGCAATACTAGAGAGCACAGTAACACATAGAAGCTGCTACAGGGACACCTAACTGACCAGACTAGCCTGAACACTTGCCACATGCCACAAGTTGAAAGAATTCTCAAGACTGGCTGCACTGACTCATGACACTCTTTTCAGAGCCACTGTTGCAGTTACAGAAGCTGGGAGGTCTGTTGGAGAAAGACAGGTGGTCTTAAGTTCAGTAACTTAGAACTACCAGCAACTAAGCTGGTCAGTACCTCTTCTGTTGATGCCTGTTTAGGGAGGAAAAGCAACATAAAACTCAACGTCAATTTAGAGGGAGAAACTTCTAAGTCTTTCCATGCTTTTATACCATAAGTCTGAGTACAGAAAAGTAAAGATGCCACAGAACTGGTATTCTGTAGAACAGCTTTTAAGCTTCCTTGAAGAACCAGTGCTTCCACAAGCAGTCTAAAGTTGTTGAGCACACCGCTTTTTAAAACAAGCAAATTAAATGCATTACTAAATGAAAACATCCTATATTATCACTTCCCCAAAGCCTAATCTGAGCTATGCTTTCGAGTTATGCTTCAAGCAATCATTTACTTTCTGGTTTTGTTGAGACAGCAAAATGCAAGTTCTTATTTCTACCAAATGATTACCGTAGAAGTAACTGACGAACATTTTCCTGCAGCTGTGGCATCTTCTCTTTTTCAGAGCACACTGCACATTCATGGAGCAGCTTATTAATGGCTGCCCTCAGGATGTTGATCTGTAAAAAATAAGTGACAGAACATAAAAGTACAATATAAGAAAAAATACAACTCTCAAACTACAGAACAGCTTGGGTTTAAAAGGCCCCTCGAAGATTATCTAGATTCTAACCCCCCCCCCACCCCCCTGCAGGTGGCAGAGTTGCCAACCAGGCATCTAAACCAGTCCTAGTTCTGAGCTGCACTACATCGACACATAAGAAAGGTGGTTGGGGCACTCAAAACTGAATTGCAATTGGAATATTAACATACGCAAAAGCATTTGAAGCTTTGAAATACTTCTTCCTCCAGATGTGCCACTGCTAGTAGAAGAGGTTAATGCTCCAGACACATCAAGATTAATCAGATATGCTTCAGAAGATAGAGGCTACCAACTCAGAATTCCTTCTAAAACATTTTAAGGATTTTCTCTATCTGTCCTTAATTTTTACACACTCAAGAGCCTGGTGCTACCATTACGGCTAAGGTGTAATGCATACAGATGTTACACAGAAATGCTTTCAGAAAAGAAAATTCACTGTATCTGCATACCACCATGACCCGCTACCTCCTTAAAAAACCTCTAGAATCCACTGGTAACCTATCATACCAGCTCTGCACGTAGAACTGCTCAAGGCACATGAGGTCTTTCACTGCCTAGTATCAGATTCCCAGAGCAAATCAGTCAGACAATGCAAAGCACTGTATTCCTCATCAGAACATTTTTGCAGTTTGTAGACACATCTGTCAGAAGGACACTTGCACACACGCGGCTTTGGACAGCAAAGTAAGCTGTATTTAACTTGTCCACAAGGGTTTCTATTGTTTGACTGATTTGTTCTGGAAGGAGCTTGACATAGTTGACCTCTAAGAACTGTAAAATTAAACTCAAGACTGCAAAGCAAAAATACTACACTGATCTGTTAAATAACAACCAAACAGTAATTCTAAAAAAAAAACAAAAAACATACAACCATAAACAAGTACTGATAACTTATTAGTGAAAAATCAGTGCTTTTGTTTTGAGAAGTTTACAGAGTACTGTACTACTACTCATCAAAATGTATGGGCAGCAGTTCTGTCTGATAGAAGTCCAAGGTTCTAAACAGGTAGTGCACATTTTAAATAAAAAATAATAGTAACGACAAAGCTTCAATTGTTCCAAAGGCTGCTAGGATTCCAGCTAGTAAAACATTTAACAAGTTACGATGAACTAAATTCTACTTATGTATTAATTTACATTGTAGTAGGGTATGAATTTTTACCTCCAATATGTCATCTACGTCAAAATGCACATCAAATGTCAGCTCCATGTCATTTTCTGGAAGCAGCGGAGCCCTACAAGTCTCACTCCAACCCAAACCACACAGAGCACCAGTAAAATACTTGCAAGCTTTATCAACCCTGCACAAACAAAGAAAACAGTCTCACCTACAGATTAAGAAACTAAACTCAGATGAATACAGACTTAAATGAATTTGTATAAGCCATGCCAAGCAAGATACAGTAGTCTTAGGAAGTGAAAGCAATTGTTACACATTCATACATTGTCACAATGTTGTTTTTTTTTTTTTAATATGGCAATGAAACAAAGCTGGACTTCAAAGTTATGAAAACAATCAAAATTTGGGAGAAAAATTATACGTGTGCAAAAAGAAACTTAAATCAAGGAAAGCTGATTTCCCTGTGTTGAAATGACAGCTTACAGATATGAGAACTTAAACGGAAGTAATCCAGCTGCCAGAACTCAGGTTTTACAAAACTCATGCACATGTTTCTCTCCTCACACAGATTTAAAAACCTGCCCAGTTCTACAGTTCACCTTCCTAAACTTACTGTACAGTTGTCAAGAACTGTATTATTTCAATATAAGAAAAAAGAAAATAAGAAGAGTGGCCTGCAGTGCCACTTTTAAAGTGAACAAAATAAAATATCTTAGCAAATACTACACTAAAGCTAATACAAGATGATACAAGAGCTGTATACAAGCAAATGAAGATAGCATACTAACTGCTGGGAAGAAAGCAAAGAAGTCTGACACCAATTTCTGAAGGTCTTAAACTAAATAGACTTCAAAAACACATGAATACCTAAGTTCTATGGCAGGAGCAAACAGCATACTAAGGAGAGCAAGCAGACCAGGAATTGGAGGCATCAAAGATGTTTCCTCTAGAAACACGGTAGATCCTACAAGCACACAAAAAAATGTCAAGAGTACATAATGAAGTTGCTAACCTCAAGATGATGTAATATACAACTATGGTAACGTGTTTACTCAGAGCTATTCACACAAAAACAACTCTTGAAAAACTGTCGAAACATCCGTATTAAGCATTACCATTTTCATTTAATGATAAAAACGCAGCAACCAGAAATTGCTCAGAGGAGTGTTCTGGAGCATCTTGGACAACAACGGAGTTTATGCTTCCCTTTCGTATGACGGCACTTCTGGAGAGGAAATAAAAAGTATTTTCAACATGGAAACAATAAGAAAAACACATCAGAAAAAGCATACAAACAAGAAAAATAAAATCCTTTTCATTTCAGAGCACAACCTGAACAGAGAGCAAAATCTCAATTAGTAGATGTATATGACTTAAATAATTTCTCTGTGTGATATTAAAACATCCTTAAATAGAACTGTTCTTCCTAATATTTTTTACAGAGCAGTAGTGTGTATTTAAATGCAATTCACACATTACCATTCCTGGATTTTCAATGTTCTAAAGTCTTCTAAAATTTTCTAATATTAACTAGGATGAGTTCTACCAATTTATGACAAGTAACAGTTAAGAGCACATCTATGCTTCACAATAGGTGCGTTATCATACCTGAACTGGGATACCCGAGTCATACCGTGGCATTTCACCTCATAAGGACTGAATGGGCCACTAATTGTCACCTTTGAAAAGATGAGGAATGTCACTAGTTAGCTAACATATGTTTCTCTCCTAAAAATATTTACAAATGAAAAAGCAAAATGTTTAAAGATCTTGTGCACACACTGAGCAACACTGAATTGATAACACTGAATTGATAAGGCAACATTTATCACCATCCATCTAATGCAAACTTATCACACTGAGACACCTTAACGAACATAATGTTATTTTCCATGGGTGCTGGGAATCCACGACTTCCACAGGGTTAAGCAGCATGAAGTTTAGTCACTGTAGAGCATCTAACAAAATCAAGCCACTGCTGTTTACATGAGGTCCTTAAATTTGAAAACACTACACTTCAGAAAATAAAGCAATTAAGCAGGATTCTGAGGGTAACCTGAGCATGATTAGGAGCCCAAAAGCCCAAATTTTGTCAGGTTTGAAATGGGAAGAATTATGATGTAGACCAGGCATAACTTGGAATCAGAACACAGAAAGGGACAAAAATCTTTTTGTTAATATGTATCAGCTTAGTAGTGAGTAGAAGTCTCAAACTACTTAACTAGAAGAGAATTCTGAGTTTGGAGTTGGTAGTTGAAGAAACACTCACTGTTTCACTATTATCATGTGCTGTGGCATTCTCTGAACTGCTTTTCTGTCACCTAGCTAAGCAAGAACCAAACACTTCTTTTTTTCCTCCAAAAAAAAAAACAACTGAGCCACAATTTTACTTTTTGCTGCCTCACGTATTACAAAGATGACTGTGTAATGAAACATGGTGTTCAGCTTCTCAATTTTACCTTCATTTTGCAGGGGCTGGAAGTGCCACCTTGGGATGTGATAGTACAGCAGGTTCAGCTAGCTTTTAGGCTATAATTCAAAACTTTGTTAAAAGCTACAGCAGATGAGTTCGCAGCGGTGCTGCCATTACAGCTCCCTGCTCACAGAACATACCATGAACAGCATCAATATGGTATGGTTATTTAAGGTAATTTCAGTCTACTGTTCTAATAGTGTGAGAAAAAGGATACGTAATGCCATACTGAAACCACTACTCACATTACCTTATGGGTTGGTGCATCAGATTTGTTGTCAGAAAACCACTTTAGTAACCTTTCAATGAGATCCTTTTCTTCCTCTCTTGAAGATGCAGATGTTTTCTCCTTTTCCTCTATTCCATTTAAAAAAAATCCTTTCAGTGAATCATGGCTTTGCTACATAAAAATGGAACAGAATTAAAACCATGAAACAGAATGTTTCTCATACATTTTATAAAGAAGCATCCACAAATGGAACAAAAACATGCAGACAAAAAAAACCAACAATGTTTTCATCACCTCATTACATAAAACATGAAAATGCAGTTCAGACTGAGTTTCAATGAGTAGCAGAGCAGTTCAAATGGTTCCATAATATTCAGATAAGTAACTCTTTCGAAGGATCTCAAAACACCAATGCTTTTGGCTAACAGCAGAGTACGAACTATGCACAGAAGTAAGAAATTATATATTGCTCCATTCAAGCATTAACCTTGCCCAGCCTTATCCTGCACAGCCTCAAAGGCTTCAGCTCAACTTCTAACAACTTCAGATAGTCTGAGCTGAATGGAACAGTATAAGCAGAGTCAAAGAAGCTTAATGGATACATACTTGTGATTCATACGACTCTTCTGCTAGTTCAGCATAACGCTCTTCAATAAGCACATCTCGAATATTCACAAGGTCCCTGTGCCTCGTGTAGTGGAAAGCATCTACGTGCAGAACACTGTGCACAAGTGAATACACCTCCACAAGAAGAGTATAACCATTTACTAGCGAGGCAAATCTCCGGCTAGCACTGTAACTCCACCGTTCCCCACATACAAGAGATTTTGCAGAGGGTCGCATCTTGCATATCTTGAATTCCAGAGCCTAAAGCAAAAACATTAAGAGCAATGTCTGCCCAAGTAAAGAGTGAGCACAAAAATCTTTCATTTTATAACGTCGTCAAACTGTTGAGAAAACGACCTCATAATTATTCCAAAGGCTTATGTTAATTCATAGGAGTGCTGCAAAACTATTGTCCCAATTCCTATTCTTTCACTGCCAAGAGAGCTACGCATTAAATCTTCCATCAACTCAGTGCTGTAAGAAGTTGCAAACTGAGCATAAATACAAGACTAATCGGTATTAATTTACCATTCATATCAAAACCTTACTAGTCTAGAAATGTCTTCTCTGGAAACATTTTATTATCTACAGTTCTTTTTAACTAAGGCAATACAGAATAGCAGACAAGACGAAGTCAGTTCTCATTTAACCCTTTTCTACAATTGCTACCTGTAATCAAAGTCTTGAATGAATTTAAAACAGAAACCCTTGTCTCCTGGCCATTTTGGAAAAGAGCTATCAAAATTACTTAGCATATTAAGAACAGAAATAAATAGAACTACAGTTTTGCTGGTTTCTTCAAACACTCTAGACAACAACTATGACGTTTGTTTCAATGGATTTAAAATACCTGAATGAGGACTGGAAAAATGAATTTTAGTTAAAGTAGATAACGTCTTTGTAAATATAGCTCTAAAGGAGTCCTTCAGACTTGCTTTACAAATCACTACTTAATTTTCAAAATAATTCTGCCTGAAAAAATGCAAGTGAACACAGTAGTCAAAAGAACACAAAGTAAAAACAGACACTCCCATCTGGTTTAAATACACAAAGCTATCTCCTACATATACATCCTGTGACTAACAGAATAGCAAAGCAGGAGAGGCAAAAATACCCTTCACAACAACAATACAGAAGACATCACCACTGCAGACTTCCCCCACACAGGTAAGAAGAGATCTTGTACTGCCACTTATCTGTGATGGGGACAACTAAGATGAAGCAGAGGGTAAGTAATTAAACTAATAACTGTTTCTCCTCTCTGGGCTGTTTTCTGGGCTCTATAAATGAAGCTGTCATTTGCTCAGAAATTCTTAAACCAAAGCACTGCTAATCTACTGCTCAACCTGTGAAGCTCAGAACTAACATGTAAGCAAGCTATAGAGGAACCAGAACAACATTCTCCTTCTTTTCATAGAACTGAAGGACAAAGAAGCTCGTGACCAAAAGCAAGAAGCAGCAGAAGTCAGCTGCCTGAGCAATTCCTTCTGATTTTCTACAGCTCTTGCTATTACAGGTGGGAAGGAAAACCCAGTATGCTGCCAAAGGAGAGTTAGTTCAAACACTGTTACAATAAGAACACAATGCTGTTGAGATTTTTTTGGTTTTTTTTTTTTATTTTGCTGTTGTTGTTTCTATGTTGTTTTTGTCAATGCCTAGGGCAGGCAGCAAGTCCATGTGCTTTCATTTTGCTTTCAATGTTTCACATGCTCCCCCTTCCCTCCCCCACTGCCCCTAAAGACAAAGGGTGGATAACATTTCTCTGCAATCATATACAATGCAATTCAGTTACACAGAATAATTGTTTGTTCTGTGTGTACATACCTGGGAAAACATTTGTCAAACCAGTTGTAGTATTAGAAAAGATGATTGGTAAGATGTAGGACACTACCAAAACATGCATTAATTTGTTATTGTTATGAAAATCATTATGACTTGATGTGCAGTTCTGTTTCCCAGATGAGACATGAAAACGTCCCTACCTGGAAAGGAAGCTCTCGAAGACTGCTTGGAATCTCTTTCAGTTTTTTTAAAGGCACTTTTGATCTATCACCATAATCTACAAAAAAAACCTGGCAGGAGGGGAAAAAAAAAAACAACAGGAGCATCAGTAGTCTCGAGAGAATTACAAATCATACTTCCGTCGCAAGAAATGTGACAACTTGAGCTTAATCTTATCAAGTGAAAGATAATCATTTTCAGAGTCTGGAAAATATGCTAATCGAGACAACCTGAAAATAATAAGTCAAATATTTATAACATGTATTATTTGATCCCTTGGCATACACCCAAGAGGTGGTGGAGCCTCCTCCTTTGAAGGTGCTCAAAATCCACCTGAATGCTTTCCTGCTCAACCTAACGTAGAGAACTGCTTTAACAAAGGGTTGGACTGGATGATCTTCAGAGGTCCCTTTCAGCCCCTACAGAAAAAAAATAATAATAATTATACACCAACGTGCTTGTTCACCCTGTTCTGGTGATACAGTATGCTGACCTGATTTTAGTTCTAGTTTTCTAGATTTGTTCTCTTCAGTGGAAAATAACTGTCATGAAAATAATCCATAGTTAGAATTCTTACTAAAAAAGCTCCAAGAAAGTTACAATTAACCCAATTACCTCTGGGTTACCGATTTGATACAATATAATGCACTACCGTACCTCTGCAAAATCTCCAGAAACATAAAGAATACGAGCTCTGTAGTATCCTGTGTTTTCGAGACGAGTGAATGGTGCTAGACAAACCAACTCTGGATGTGGAGATATTGACAGATCCGTCAAGTTCTGGTAGTTCAACTCAGCAGTCAGAGTCTGAAGTACAGACCTATTTCTTTCATCTATCCTGTAGCCCCAGAAGTGTCCAACTTCTACTATCTGAGAGTAGAAAAATTAGACAATATCAGATCACATCATTACAATAGTAAACATAGTATCTAAACGTTTTCAGCTTCAGATTTCATAAGCATTTATATATACATATAATCTTCCCTTAACACAATGTTTTATGCATGCAGTGCCTTCTTGAAATGATCACACAGTACCATTAACTCATTTCTCACATCTGCAACTTCTGAATAAAACTATCAGGTAATAATAACCAAGCCTAATAAACGCACCAAGTATCTACTGATACTCATTTTTGTAGAGTACACAAATACTACATCTCTACCATTCATCTTCTCTACGTTTATTTCATTTTTCAGCTAACTTCTTTCAGATATCAACTGGCAGTAGCATCCATTCCTTTCACTAAAGCTTGTTCAATAGTTATCTCTAGTGTTAGCTAGGTACTGATTACTGATATGACCTTCTTCAGATACAGAAGGCTCCTACCTCTGTTACACTGATGGACAGAAGACGATTAGGAATCATCTTTAACAGCTGTGAAGTACCAAATGAGACTTCTACAGGCTCCACTGTCTGTTTCTGATAGTCCACATTCACTCTGAAGTTCATAAAATAAAAATGTTAAATACTTCACTCAGAAGTGAAAAATTAGGGTTGGTTGTTTTTTTTTTGTTTGTTTGTTTGCTCTCACTGCTTCTTACAATGATGAGGCACACAGGTACGCATATAGAAAATGAGGGAATGAGGGAAGGAGGGAAGGAGGATGAAATTAAAAAACAAATCCAATGACAGAAGTCATGACAATCACACTTTGTAAAGTAGAGGTAAGCCCTGAGACCCACTTATGTATTTAACCTTTATTTGAAAATGCATTTATTTGATTAGACCATAAAGTGACTACACAGAGCCAACATACGATAGGGAAACTAAGATGCTATTATGACCAAACAGAAAGATACCGGAAGGCACATACCAAGAATCAACTCTGTCATGAGCTTACTAGAAGCCCAAAGGTTAAAGGTTAAATAGTAAAGGTTGTTGCATCTTTTTTCCCCCCTACAGTATGACTTATAAATTTCTTTTTAAAAACAATCTGAATATATTACAGCACAAATATAAATTCAGAATATCCTCCCTCCCCAGTTCCCTGCAGAGTGTGGTTACCTTAAAGAGTCCATGCCTGTAACTGTCACATGTTGCAGCTCCTTTTTGATATCATCTGGATAATGAACATCCAGTTCAAGAGGAATTTTCTGCTGTGACATTTTGATTGACATATAAACTGCAGGAAGAACCTTTAAACCCTCCACTGGGTTATGGGAAAACTCTACCAAAGCCCTATTCAAAAAAAGTCCAAATCAAAAACAAATGAAAAAAAACACAGAAGATGATAAGATGATCTTATAATAAATACCTGATGGGAAAATCAAAACTAAATGAAGACAATTAGGAAAAAACAGAAAAGCTATTATTTTTCCCCTCCCCTCATCATAACAAGTAAGAGAACTACAAAATGCATTTTCCACACAGGTTTTGATTATCACTCTTATGTGCCCAAAAACTTTTCTTATAGTTGTTGTAAAAAAATGTTTTCTAGCAGTTCACATACCAAATTCACTACATTTAATACAAATAGAAGGAATGTGAAGATGCATGTGATTTTTTTTTTTTTAAAAGGTATAAAAAGGTCTGCACAGAATGATGTTTGGGCAGCTCAGTCCACAGTCAGCCTGCAGACCAGCTAACACTGCCAAGTCACATGCATTTTGTAGAAAGCCATCTGATGGTACAAATGAGCTGAATTCACTATATAAATGAGAAACAAATACAGACAAATCAGCTGCAGTTAAGGTCCTTTGTTACAAAACAGAAGAAACACAAGAGAAATTGGTCTCTAAGGCACTAGCTTATCAAATGTTATTCCAACCAACACATATTCAATTACAAAGCTCCCTTTTTTATTCTAGTCAATAAATCAAAAACAATTTGTTGATTTCTGACAGATTAAATTAGAAATATTCATTTTGTCAGAACACCATGTAAAAAGAAGGAAAGTCATTAGCAGACTCAATACTGAGACCAACAGAAAAGTATGATGCTTAAAATACTTTGTGCTTACCTTGATCCATCATACATAACAGATTTTACTTGTCCACACTGTCTAAACTGTGACTGCAACTGATTATGGTACAGATAACCATAGGGAGGAATATTCCTCAGCTGTTAAGAAAAGTCAAGTTAAGCTTGGATACATCCAAACACTTTAATGCACTGTTAGCTTCACTTAAGTAATTAGTTAACTCTTATCTTCCTCCTTCACTTGAGCTGCAATAACAATGATCTAAAACCCAAATTAAAAAAAAAAAACATACTGCATTAGATTAAAAAAAAGATCTGAAAAAAAAAAGATTTCCGCTGCTAATTACTGCCTTCCCTAACTCCTTCCTCTTGGAAGGAGTTAGGGAAGTTCTCCCTCAGTTCTCAATAGTGGGAGAGGATGGAAGCGAGGATTTCTTAAAGAAAAAAAGAAATCAACCCATAAACGCTAATGAGACCACTGGGGCTGCACTCAATGGTACTGAAACAGCTTTCTGATTGTGAAACTGCCCTGTATCACCATGGAAGGCCACAGAGTTTGGGACAAGTCCCTGACAAACAAACAGGAAATGCTGCACCCAGATTTTAAAATCCTAAGAATGACCTAGGGAACAACAGGCAGGTCAGCCTCACTACAGCCTCCAGAATAATCACTGATCAATCAGATACACCAAACACTTTCCTCGGCTAATCTGAGCCATTCCACAGAAGCGAAGACAGTAGTTTCAAACATATCCAATCAGATAAAAACATCTACAGAGTAAGAAGAAGAAACAGAATGCAACATCCAAGTAACCTTAAAATAATTAGCATGTTTGACACACTATTACTAAGTACGAGATTACAAAACAGTAACACTGAAGTTGCAGCAATTCTTTCAACTCAATAAAAATGCACTCTCTCAAAACCTTTTATTAGTTTTCTGAAAGTTGGCTGCCTGCCTGAGAGGCAGGCAGAGGCTAAAGTTGGAATCCTTTTCAAACTGCCCACCCATTCAATGTGTATTTTAGCAGAAGAAAAGAAGACGACATGCCAAGTGAGAAATACTAACATACCCTGATTCTACCTTGTCCCAAGACAGAAAAAAAACCTTGAGAAATACCACTAACACTACGTATCCCTATTATTTGATGCTTGATTACATCATTCAACTTCGTAACATACCAACACAGTGGTTTTTGGATCTTTGCCACCAAGCTCCCTCACTGCACCTTGCTCATTACATTTTTGAAAAGAGAAGTAGTTTGGATAGAAAGCACCAGCCATCACAACCTGAAATCAAGACAATATATTTTTTTTAATTGCAGTTCATTATAATACTCAGTTTCTCAAAAACAGATATAGTTGCAATGTGAAGCAATACCTTAATGTGATTTTTTTTTTTTTCCTGTCTTTTACCAGAAATAACTGTTGTTCCCAAGTGAAGTTTAACTCATGCAAATTCTATCCCTTTAAAACATGACTTCAGCTTCTGGAACAGTATTTCATTAGAAATTTGAAGCAAGTCACAGTAGCTGAGCAATATCTTATTTTTCCCTCCAGTAACTAATCAAGCCAGTGGCAATTTCAACAGAGATCTCAAAACAAGCAAAAGAATCTTTTTCACAGATGTTAGTTTTTATCATTTCAACTCAAACCATCTGTCTTCAGAGTATTTTTATGACTTAAACAAAGATTAACTGATCCAAGATTAATTAATCTCAGTATTGCTTCATTTTAATTTAATGAACTGACAGAAGCAAAGGGATTGCCAGAGATCCAGTACTTCAATCATAACATTATTTGCCCTTTTAAATTATCAAAAAATAATGTTCCAACAGCAAACTTGAAAATTTACAAGAATTTTGAAACACAGGGTATCTCAAAGTACCAGTTTGTTGATGGCATGTAAAAACTCGATTACACACTTTGTAAGTAATGTCTCTACCCAAAGAGTTATTAAATAATTACCTGTAAAATGAAATGTTGTTTATACACATACTCCTGATCCATCGCAGAGAGCTGAGTATTAACATGCATGTTAAATCGTTTGACTCTTTCTTTCAGAAGCTGAACTAACTCCGCCACCTGAAATTGCAACTGGAGTTACACATTCCACAGATCAAATCCAACCACAAATGAAAAAAAAAATCTTAGTAAAAGTCTAAGCAAGAAGGTAAGCCCTCTTACTTTTTAAGTTACGTTAATATGCACTTCACCTAATATACTGCTTAGCATCTTTATTAGTACTTCTAAAATACCATGTAGTACTAGATTTTATTCTGCACGCCTCTAAGTTCTTATGTGACACCTGGCCAAGTGCCTGTAAGTGTTCAAGTTAACACTGCTTACAATGGTGTTTATTTTTCTGGGAGTGAAAAGATGATCATACGTATTCATAGTTTAAAGAAGATATATTCCTAGATATATACACACAGTTGTACATTAAGTAGGCTTATCCACGATATTACCATCTGTAAAAACATCTCATTCATAAAAATGACTATTTCAGCTCACCTCTCTGACTTTCTTGATATGAATACAATTTGATCGACCCCACTCAAGCTCATCCTGGAAAAGAAAGTGAAGTGTAAATGAAAAGTAATATAGCAAACAAGTTTCTAACAACTAGTATGTTCTCATATTCTTCAGTGTAGACACAAATAATAGTTACATACAATGAAAACAATTTTTACCTCATTTCACAGCCCTCTTTACTTCTGACCATGCACTTTGATCATGTATGACAATATATCTGACTAAAACTGTACTTGGATTATCAGCAGTGCAGCTGTGGGGCATTAAGACTTTTCATATAAACCCAAATGTACAACTCCTCTGTGCTGCTAGTACAGAATCTCCTTTAAGACAACAACTACCTCAAAACAGAAGATCACCTATAACTTGTTAAGATCTAGAACTTAAGATATTTACTGTAAATCAGCACACATTGTGTGCTGATAATCATACAGCACATGATGGTCTGATGTAAGTGGAGAAATCAAAATAATTTTATCTTACACATACAAAAAAAAGACTACAGGAAGTTAACGTGTGCATACTACTGGACTTTTGAGACTAATGCACCAAGATTTTTCATCCTCCAGATGCTCCCCCCAAAAGACATCCATAATTATAGAAGTGTCTTTCAACCACAGCTCAAACTCCTTTCTCAGCTTGATTTCAAACATTCTGGCTACTGTCAATCCATCTAAGACACTGACTAAGTAAGACATTCTCTTATTACTAGATTCAAAGACTCACTATGACACCTCAAAGCCTGTGCTTCTATTTACTTATGCTAAATGACAATCATAGTAAAGAAAAAATGCCAGCCTAAATTCCTTACTAAGAGTACAGAATACTCCAGTACTGAAGTAACCACTTTCAGTATTGGACAGAAGTGACCAAAAGTACATGCAGTAAAGTTCAGTTTAACTAACCTTGGGATGTCTCAGGTCCCCATTCTGTCTGCAGATCTGCCATGCCTAAGAAAGAAGAAGCTTAGTATTCAAGTACAAACTGTCAATAACAACAAAAAATTCACGTTATATTGCAAACTATGAAATTTTTCCACACCTATGCTGAGGATAATCTTAAAATACTGATTTTGAAGTCAGAGGTGTCCTTCAGCTAACACTATTATACACAGCACGGCCAACTTGGATGACATTTTTGATGTTTTTATCAAGTTCTGAATACTTCCAAGGATGGAGATTCCATAGCCTCTGCAGACAAACTATTCTATTGTTTGACTACATCTCACAGATAATTTCTACCCCTCTCCACTGCAGTATCTCAGCAGAACCTCCCTTGATGCA
Source organism: Gallus gallus (assembly GCF_016699485.2). Classification (NCBI taxonomy): domain Eukaryota; kingdom Metazoa; phylum Chordata; class Aves; order Galliformes; family Phasianidae; genus Gallus; species Gallus gallus. The sequence continues at coordinate 50,113,492 of NC_052536.1, read as the reverse complement.
ACTTGTGCCCACAACATCTTGCCCTATTGCTGCACAGTTCCAAAAGGAGGCCTACTACTCTAATCCTACACTCTGCCTTCAGGTGCAGTTGAAGTTATCAACTAAGACTGCCCTTTAAGCATCCTCTTCTTAGGGCTGAACAAACTCACCACTCTAAGCCCTTCCCACATATATTCCAGTACCCTAAGCATCACAGGGCCTTCTGTGAGACTATCAGTATTTCCATGTCTTCCAGTAATTCAAAGTCTCTCCAGCACTATAGAGTTCAGAAGCTGACACTGTACTCAAAAGCGAGCAACAGAAATCTTAGTTATACTTATATTGTTACTTGCAACACTCAATAGGGTATTAAGAAATATTTGTTCACAAAAAGGATGCTTAGGCAGTAAATCAGGTTGCCCATACATTTTGTGCAGTCTCCTTCCTCCAAGATTTCAAGTACTAAGCTGAATAAAGCCCTGAATAACCCTGACTGATCTCACCAACAGAAGATTGGAATTCAGATATCCTGAGATGTTTTTATGATTTTATTCTTAAGATATGATTGTGATTTTAAGACTTAAGATGGTTTCTCCTAAGCAGATAAAAAACACTCCTCACTCTTAAGAACACTCTTTCTCTGATTTTATTGAGCACTGGCATGAACTCTGGGTCTCTGGCTTATGAAGGACACAAAATGGTGCAGTGTGAACTGTAATTTTAACAATGCCTTACTGAGGGTCTGAAAAAGTGACTGGGTTATAAAAGTGTTACAACACTGAAGAAAAAAATGTAAGTCATTTCGTGTTTCATGTGATTAATGCTAGTAACTTCTTCCTGCTTACTGATTAACCACCATTTGTTCTGCTGGACACAATGAGACATCAACTTCAAAGACACCTTCATCACTTGGAAAGAATCTGTATCCCATGTAAAACAGCTTCTTCATGATTAGAGGGCATCAAGAAAACCTAAGTCTCATGTCCATGTCTTGCTCAAAATCTGCTCCTACTTCTGGCAAGCAGAAATGAAATGGTGCGTTTTCTTTCCTTCTCCACTCTTCACACTGTTTTCCCACTTGCTTAGGTGAACAGTAGAAAACATACTCAGAAAATGAGCAGTGCAATTAATTTTTACCCATTTTGTGCTGCATTACTCCAGAGAAAAAATTGCACACCTCCTTCACAGGGCTAAAAATTGACTCAATCAGTACTAGCAGTAGTGTTACGTAGTGCAAGATAGCCTTAAAATTATTCAAAGTATTACCAAATAGCTAAGTATAACCTTGAGTTCTTAACAACTTCAAAACAAGAATACTGCACTGATCACACAGAAGCAAGAAGGTTTCACCTTGGCCCATCAGACTTCACTGGAAAAGTCAGACAGAAGACTTACCTTAAATGCATTCACAATTGCAATACAGTCACTCTTACTATTCCCAGAAAAAAAAAGTTTGCTCCTGGCAAAAAAATAACAGAGAATTTTCAGTAACATTTTTTCACATCTTAAATTTATTATAGCTGAACTATAATTATCATAGTTATAATAAATACAGTAATAAAAAACTGTATACAGTATTATTACAGCTACACTATCAGCATCTTTCAATACATTAATAAACAAGTTTAAAATGTTTATGGTAATTATTTGGGTTTTTTTTCCACACTTCCTCGCTGATGGTAAGCTGTGTGAGCACGCTAACTGATTTTTAATAGACATTGTTCCCATCAGTGTTCACATCAGGAAGGGCAAAGCTGAAGAATCAGGTCTTCCACTCAGAAAAGGATGAGTTAGCTTTGTGATACTGATCAGTTCACACAGCAATATTTCAGTATGTCATCTGCACTTTGGAAGGAATTTAAACTCAAGACGTTAAAAATGGCATTTTGTGGTCAGCTTTGCTGTGTGCTTCCAAGAATAGCCAGGAAGATATAAAACAAAGATTATAATACCTGTATCCATCAATAGGCTGTTTGAAAGGCTCTACAATAAAGTTCCGCAAAGAGAGTGCTGCAGCTACAATGAAAAGAAATCAAAATGAAAACCTGTAAGTTACTTGTTTTTATGGAAACACAGAAAATCTCGTATGTTCTTCTTTTACCTATAATAAGGCATTCTTCTAAGCATCCAAAGACATGTCCAAGGACGATCAACTTTCCAAGATGCAAATCCACTGGCAAATGTACCAATACGTTTCCTAAGAAAGTCAGTTCACCATCACGCTGATCTTCTTCTGCTTGCACACAAGCTGTAAGCGCTCCTAGCTACAGAAATGTACATTATTTACTTATAAGATCTGATCAAGTAAGTCTAAGATTGGTTTGTAAGAAAACAATACAAGAAAACAAAACAAGAAATAAAACAACATCAACTGGAGCCATAACTGCAATTAAGTCAAATGAATTTGAAAAATCTACTATCTGAAGCCTCTACTGCACGTACTGGATATAAAACCAAGCTAATGTATACAAGTATCATTTCTTTTACACTTCAGAAAGAAAACCCTTAATACTTTAATATAACTGGTGTTCTACCACACGCCAGATTTATAATTGGAAAGTAAAATTGCCAATTTTCCTGTGCAGGTAAAAAGGGAGACGTTCAGGCTGTAAGGAGCTACTTGCTTAATAAACAATTTCACTTACAGACCTCAAGTTCTCTAACATTTTTCTTATTCTTTCTAATCACAAATGCTAGTTCACAACTATTACAATTTCTCCAGGATTCTGCTTTTACTCTGATGAAATTACAATCCCTTTGAAATGCAGTAGCAGCAAAAACTGTGCTGAAGAGTATGGCAACCAAATAATAGCCTAACATGACAAAACATTCCCTAGACATTGTTCCCATTTCAGGTTCCAATAAAGGTTACCAGCACCTTAAATAACAAGGAATGTGATATATTTTCATTACTTGGATTTCAACAGCGTTAGAAAAAATGCCTACCTCTTTCAGATGAAGTATGGTACGTTCAATGTCGCTTACGTTGGGTGGAGAAAGAGCTGTTGCCAACAAGGCTTTTGGTTCTCCCATATCAAGCTTTTTTATTTTTAATACTGTAGCTCCCAGTGGACAAATCTGAAGGGAATACAAAGTTATTCTTACTTTTCCCCAAGGGACATGTTTAATTTATGAATTAATTGAAGATGCTGATCCTTAAAATAAGTTTATAATTCAGTAACAGCTGAAAATAGTTTTGCATAACTAAGGATACTTTTCTTTGAACAGAATGTTAATTTCCAAAGTCACATCCATTTTACTGCCGCAATTCATCTCCTATGAACAATACAATAATGAATGGCCTTTCTCAATTATTTACCAACTTAATTCCATTTAGTTGTACAGCTGTTAATAACTACTCAAATAATGCATTCACTTCAGGTAAAGTCTGTACTACAACCACATATGTAAAAAAGAAATTCATTAGTATTCTCAAAAATTCTTACCAGCATCTCGGGTAGTGATTTCTCCGGGATACAGTCTGTCCAGAAGTCCTTATGTACAAGCCTGTAACAATATCCATTGGAAACACGTCCAGCACGACCTTCAAACAAAAGAACAAACTCATCAGTTTGTAAACTGCACAAGCCACACTGTAAAAACATCTACAAGCATCATGAACAGCTGAGAAACAGCAGCAAATTCAAGGGGACTCTATTCAGTGTGTGAGATAACTCCACTGGAACGTAAGGCCATATTTTTGAGTCACACACTCAGCAAGACCAAGTTTCCTGCTATACAAGACGCTGCTGCTATTCGTTGTATTTGGTTAGGTACCATAACCAACACTGACCCAGAACCACATGGAAACAAAGCTGCAACTGAGAAGCTCTCACAGTATGAAAAAAATGAAAATTTTTTAAATCTGAAGATTTAACTTATTAAATTAAGTACACCTTTCCACTGAAAATAAAGGTTTTGATATTGAAGAGTACTAACAAGAAAAGGTTATTAAGCTCTTATTTAACCTTGTGCTACAACACACACTGTAAAGATGCTGCTGAGGATCTTTCAATCTTTAAAAGTGATGAATAGACAATTCTTTTCCTGCTGAAAATCATGAGCAGTCAATAAACAGCTGACCACTGCTTTCCCTCTTTTCAAAAAATAAGGTATGGTTAAAAAAGTTACTACTAAGTAACAAAGAATCATTTAAAGTTATATGGCCCATTAATTTTAATATTATCCATAAAACACAAAACTTTCCTCCGAAAGAAATACTTCAACAAACTGCAACATTCAGGCAGAGCAGCTTAATCACTGTTTAATACCTGACTTGATAAGGAA